>NC_079156.1:134323642-134561142 GCF_947563725.1 Argiope bruennichi | reverse complement strand
TACAAGTACAATATTTAAACGCATTTTCTGAAGAATGAATATTTCACTTTGATTGATTCACGGAAAACATGATATCTCAAAATCAAGTCAATAAAATGTCATGAAATTTGGTATGCATGTATCAAAACCTTTGAGGGTATGATAGATCGCGGATTTTAAGAGAGCCTTATTTAGACATGTTTTATATACATATTATGAAAAAAAACATTAAGGCAACTTTAAGTGTTTATAAAATTTTTATTTATTAAATAATTTTTATCTTGTGCTCTGCTACATTTTATGTAGTTCAAGATATATATAGGGGAAATCAAAATTATTACTAAATAAGCATTTTTTTTTCAAAAACTAAAGTAATCAGTGTATTTTTTCTTCCACCTTTCAAGTCTGTTTTAACTATTTGGTACAATAAAAAAAATTTTATGTATAATATGAAAAAAAAATTCTTCACCGAATCTACTCAGATACCTTAAGGCTTGCATTATTTCAGTAAAACTTTAAACACAATGAAAACAATGACTGGTGCAAGCATTGCAGACCAAGACAAGACAAATGAATCAAGCCTTAAATATTATCAAATCTACAATATTTCTGATTGGACGTTCAAATTTCCTTTAAATCGTTTTCTAAATACCTGAATTTTGCCCTTTGTAGCTAAATATTTGTATCTGAACATAATGCGTACGTTTCATCAAAATCTCAATTCTACTGCATGATCCTTGCCATCTGCATTACGATAATGAAAAAAAACACATTTATATAAAGCGCCAGTCTGGTGAAATCAATAGTACGTCTGGACGTTGGACAGAAAGTTCTCCTTGAGGTGTATAAGGTCAGACAAAGCATTTGGATATTATTCAGAAATACTGTGAACAAACTAAACTGATTTCTAGTCAAATAAAATATATTATATGCAAATAAAGGAGAATTCAGTCCGTAGAAATAAATAAATAAAAACTGTTTAAAATTAAGCATCCTTTTTATTTCATTTTACATTGATAAATTTTTACATTTCCAACAAAATACATACGAATATTTATAAATAAGATTAGGGGATACATAGTATAAGTTATTAAATATTGAATTTTCAAAAAAATTAAACTTGAGCTTTAATTTTTAATTACAATTAATTTATTAAAAACAATTATTATTTCATTCAATTTTTTTTATTCTTAAGTATTTTTCTTTGATTTTTTTTTCTTCGTCCACTGAGTGGCACGCTTTGGTAAGATTCCCATTAGCGTAATAAGATTAAGATGAATAGATAAGATTAATAGATTAATTAATAGATAAGTAGATTAAGATTAATAATAGCGTAATAAGATTCCCATTAGCGAATTTCGTCCAAAAGTTGATTTAGTTCCAGAATTTAAGTGCAAGGATCTATTACATTTTCATCCATGTTGTTAGTCGAGTTATTTTATTCTCAAGTAAATTAAAGAAATTCAGAAAATATTTTTTTTTCTTTTACTTACCATAAAAAACAATAATACCAGAATAGTTTTTGCACTAAAATAAGTCCAAAAAATGAAGATTTATAAAAATGTTGTGATCATATTATTTGAATAGCAATTTAGAAATATGACATCAATTCATTTTTTATAAAATAAATATCCAATAACCAATAAAATACGTCTGTTTACATCAAGATTCAAGAGAAAAATGTGAGAAAGTTTTCCCTTGGTGCTTTTACTTAGAGCTTCTTATAGGGATTTCTTTGACGCGTGTCGATTCAAGAAAGGGAATCATGGGTATCTTTGGAAGTTATAGAGTGGGCGATAGAGATTTTTCGCCCTTCGCTTGTAGCATGAAAATGACAGACTCAGCAATTTTTTTTGCAGTGCGTGCATTAGAAATAAGAAGTGAGTTTTGGATTAGGAAATAAGAGAAAATTAAATAATATGGGCTAATTTAAGATAAAAAGTAGGAAATAAATTATGATTTATATTTCATTAAGAAATACCATGACTCACACACATACACTCATATGCATATATATATTGTAAACTTTGGGTATGAAAAAAATATAATAAAATTTTTTCTTCAAGTCAGAAATTTTGTAAAAGATTTTTTTAATCAATTTTTAAATTAAATAAATTCAATTTAAAAACTATAGGGAGTGTATTCTTGAGACTTTCTCTTACTCTAAAGCAGTTTAGCCCTTTTTGTGCTTTATAGTAAGTACATTGAGGAATAATGAGCATTGAATAGATGGTAAGGAATCGGATCTAAATTTGATGCATATCGACAATTTTATTACAGAGGCCACATTCCAAAAATGTAAATTCAGTGGTGTGTGTGAAACACATTCACAAGAACACTGCACACATTGTGAGTGCAAACACACTCAAACATACGGGCAGTCCGTCAACTCTTTGATGCATGATAGAGATCTGCAAGTCTAAAGGTAAATCTATAAATTCAATTTTATTCACTTGCGTTTTTGAGGTATGGTATTTATTCATAAGGATGGACGGACAGATAGATTCCCATGGATGAATCTTGTTCAAAATTTGATAATAATTTACAAATTTAGGGGAAAAGACTCTCAACAAGTATCATCAGTTATCGAGTTCGAAGACCGAAAAAAAATGTGTTTTTCGGACTCGGTTAGTTCAAAAGCGTGAAACTTCATCGAAATTACGACGTCGGGTCTTTTGATGATTACTATATATTCACATTGTTTGTTTCATATACCAGAAATGAAAACTGCAAGAAAAGAAAGCACTTAAATATCAATCACAAATTCAAATGAGTCTCCATGACAGTCTGATTTTTAGATTAAATCTAATATATTAATAATCTAATCTGAAGAAAAGAGAAATAAATTGTCATATACATGAGGAATAGAGTAATTACGGTAAACATTGAGCCCGGGATAACGTGGTTGGTAGGGCGTTGGATTCGCCCTACCAACTCCCTTCGGTGGAGTTCGAACCTCCACCGAAGACTCTCCGTGTGCGTGGTGGCTGGTGCACGTATAAATCTGCCGTGGTCACAAAATCCTCCATGTCGAGAGTAATACCGCTGGGGTGCAGGTTCAGAGGAGGTCGTTCTCTGATTCAGGTCTAAATGACGATCTGTGGATGCGTGTGAATAAAATGGATGAAAGAAGTCCGCCCCTTAAAAAGGGTTGTGATGCGTGAGTAGCTAAGATGTACTCTTGGCCCTAGATGGCGCTACTTAAAAACATGAGACGCTCTCTCGGCTTAAAATCGCTCACTTCGTCAGCAGGCTTGTCTATGACAAGTGCCATTAGAAACAGCAACAACGATAAATATAGTAAAACGATTACAAAAGAATTTTTTTCTTTGATCGTTTAAAAACTGTTCAAAGATTTTATATCCGTTAACACATTTTTTCACGCGTTTGAAATTTTACTTACAATGATTTGAAGATATTTCATATAACTTTTTGTACCGATTAGCAAATAACTGAAACGATATTCTTTGAAGAAAAGCATCATTTTATTTCAATTATTGACTGAGATTTTAAAATATTTTAAGAGAGTTTCGAATATTTTGTACAATATATCGTAGCTTGACAATGTAGTATAGTAAGTCGTCTGTTTTTATATCTTTATATTCGTCTATTTTTTTGTTAAAAAATTGTTTTTATCTGTAGTACGGTATAGAGGATATAAACAATATAATTAATATGTGACATGCGTGGGTATAAACACATTAACTCGAACAATGAAAAGTGTTATTATAAACTTAAAAAAAATACTTTTGAAAATGGATTGGAATTAGGAAAAAAAAATGTAAAATAAAGTTGATGCCATCGAGCAATTTAAGAAAAATTAAGAGTTGTAATTAATTTCTCTGCAATAATCATTCCCAAAGTTATTGAGAAAAAGCAATAAATTTCAATTTTTAATTAAAAATCGAATCGAAATTTTTTAAAAAAATTTCCAATTGAACACTTATTACCCAAGAAATAATTACGTGCCGAATTTGATATCTCTTGATCTGTTTGTCTGCCTTGTAAAGCAATGAGCGATTGTTTTGAACAATTTTTGAGTAATATAATTTACTAGTTGTTATGAAAGTCTAAGGCATAAAAATCAATTTGATAGGGTCGTACAATATAAATTCCACTCTTGGTTCTACATTGTGTATATGCGAGATTAAAGTGAACCGATTTCCATTGTTAAGCAACCTCTGCTTGCCGTTGATCATCTCACTTTTAGTGTCTGCTCACCCATGTATTACTTCCCGCAAACGTCTCGCCGCATTTTTACGATGACGAGAAGTTGATTTATGGCTAATATTAAAAAAAGACTTTATGTTGTTGAAAAATCCTCTGATAACGTTACTATTTTATACATCCTTTTTATGACGTATGGATAAAACTAATTAAGTATGATATCACATTTTATGACTTATTGATTTTTTGATGGTATAAAAAGCAGATCTGCACGTGTTATTAAAGTTTTCTATAAATTCATTATATAATTACGAGGCACTAGAAGAAATATAAAGCCATTTTTTGTAAATGAAAAAAATATCATGATTTATATCTCATAATACATATCGTTTTTTTAAGTAAATATATTGTTCTTGCAAATTTAAAAATTATACATTTCCTTTAATTTTGTTTAATATTATGGTTAAAAATTCTTTTTTTTAAAGTCGAAAAATTCCGGATTATCGGAAAAATGACGTATTAATTATGTATTTTTTGTGTGCGTAATTCATGTAAAGTTGCAAATGACAATAAATTAATGAGTGATTCCTAATAAATCTCGTTCTTCTAATTATCTTCTACTCAATATCCCTCAAAACAGGAAAAGCATCACCAAAGTATTTTCACATTTCAAAAACGATGTCTTGCACCGTCACAAAATATATGGCTAACAGAAAGATGGCATCTTAAGTAAACAGAAAGTAGACCGAATTGCAATAAATATTTATGTGTTAAATAACCCAGGGCAAAAGACAATTAGCAGGACAAGATCTATTGCTGTACAACAAAACAAACAAATAAATAAATTTTAAAAAAAACTAAACTAAGTAAAAAAATAAAGACAAATTAATTCGACAAGGCTATACAGAAGCCTTGAAGCCTATACGCTGTATAAACCGCGCTTTAATTCAAATTTTAAAAGATAAATCTGAAATAATAATGTGTAAAATATTTAGGTGAACTGTAGCAGATGCTTTAATTATTTTAAAAAACCATCTAGAACCGTTAATATTAATAAGAATTATATTTTGTTTTTGTAGAATTTTATGTTGATTTTTATTTTTTTGCAATTCTATGCGATTTTTTTTTGTTTTGTTTATTTTGCTGCCATGTTTAATAAGGCGTGGATATTTCCAGAGTTAATCAATATAATTTGCGAAAATAACACTTTTACATGAATTGTAAATTTTACAGCATTCTGAAAATACTAATACACTGACGTTGTAAGCTTTTATCTGAGGAACAACAAACAAAATTTATGCTTCATGCTTCAATAAACATATTATCATGTAGTCGTTGCTCCCCCCACCCCACCCTAATTGGTCAATAGGCTTTTGACAGCCTCTGCAGGATGTTTTAAATAAGATTTGCTGCATCGCTTCACGTGAGAGATTTTCTTCTCGAGTGTATGTGACAATTCTCATTTCATTTGACAGTGATATTGACGGTTAAAAAAATTCTTTGGCAGCCTAGATTTTAACGACTCGACTATCTAGGTACCTTTTTGGTATTAAAGAGTAAAAATATCAATATCGTTACATTCAGATTACATCGTCAGTGGGCCAAATTGAGATCTTCTTTTTCCGTTTTTTCCTCAAAAAAAAGTTTGTACGTTCTTGTTGTTTTAAAATGTTATGTCTGTAACTCCAGAAATTGTGCAAATCAATATTCGTGCAGGATATATATTGTAGACTGATGATATATTTATATATATGATATTTTTTTGCTACAAAAATAACATTTTAAAACACCATGAATAAAATAATTTTTTTTGCTGACTTCTTAAATTTTATTAGAACATCGATGACGACATATTCTGTCCGTAATATTTAAAATATTTAACCCTAAACTGTTTGATTTCTGTTTTTTAAATGTCAGCTACACTATTTTAAGCGAATGGATACATTGAAAATTGGAAAATTTATTTTATAAAATTGATCCACTAATTAAATTTTCTAAAAGATAATGTAATTCATTTATTGTATTGATAATAGTAAATATTAGATTTGCAAACATAAACCACATACTTTTGAAATAACGAATCTTATAAATTAAAAACATCGAATTGTATAAATTAAGAAGGATATTAAAAATTAGCTTTCAATAAATTTACTATAACTTTTTCTCACTTACAATATCACCCAAATATTCATTCCACAGATATTAGAGAAATAGCTATTATAATAATGCACATTTCGAGTCAAAAAATTAGTCAAAAGATAAGTCATATTTTTGAATCGGAATGCTTACTTCAGTTTTATCTTCTTGTGATTATCTTAAATCAGAACAAATGCTTATCTTATCTATGTAAATATATGAGTAATGCAGAAAAAAAAATGTAAAGGATTCAGATAGAGTTAATACAAAAATGTTTTAAAAAATTCATGTCATTATTATAACTAATTAGTATTGTTTAGTATGGATATTATTGCCCAATGATTTATCGATTCTTTTTCAGAAATAATCATCCTTTAAGTAGTTGGGAAATTTGACGCTTTGAAAGTCATTCGCCGCGGTGTTATATTTCTCTTGACTTCCCTTTATTTCATGAGAGGGAGAAAAAAATATATATATAAAACTCCGCTTAGTGAACCATCTGCCACCAAAAAAGATTAGCTGTTGTTTATTTTTTTTTTCACCCATATCGTGTCATATTTCACCCAATATAAACATGACTACTTTGGAAAAAGCATGAAAAAAAAAAGTCAAGATCACTTGGAAAAAAATTTCTCTTTAACATTCTTGTACAAACACTAGTTCAAATTAGTAACTATTCCAAGAATGAAAAAAAAAAAAAAACGCATGTCTATTAAAAGAAAATAATAATAAAAAAAGTAACTTTCCATTTATCAGTGCATTCGCGCCGCTTCCAGCACGCCATTCCATTTGCGCGTTTTCCATATTCGATCG
The DNA here is from genome assembly GCF_947563725.1 of Argiope bruennichi. Taxonomy (NCBI): domain Eukaryota; kingdom Metazoa; phylum Arthropoda; class Arachnida; order Araneae; family Araneidae; genus Argiope; species Argiope bruennichi. The sequence continues at coordinate 134,554,047 of NC_079156.1, read as the reverse complement.
TTAGTCGGTTCGAAATACGCAGGCGATAATGTATCGCTCTCAACCTCCCTTGAATTAGAGATCCATCCCTCCACAGCGTTTCCCGCGACTGTGACGTCACACTCCGGCCACCACTGGCGTTGCCATTGGAAACAGTTGCAGATGGCTTTCCCGCCGACCGCTATCAGCTGTCTCGCATTGCTGCTTGTGGAAAGCAGACGCTTTTTAAGTGTCAAAGAACTGATAATCGTGTTCTAATTTGTTCTTTTTGCATGTCACTCCGCTATCGATGAAGGATTAAATCAACTTCGGTGAAAATATCACGATGAGGCTGTTTTGAATGACGTTTGCTTTTGCGGTTTTGATTTGGAAAAAGTATTAATCGAATTTTTTTTTTTGGTGGAGGTGAAATCATGTTTCGTGCCATACCCGGCTTAGGTGGAAAATACTAAACTGAAGTAAACAATCCCGGCATTTTCGCTTTATTAGAAGTGCTTGTTCATTAAAAGAATATAAACAACCGTGCCATTTGAAAACTATATAAATTATTCTGTTTTTCATGTAAATAATAATATATATATTGTAATATTTGCCGGAAAAAATCGTCTGCCGTCATAACAAATGGATAATGTTTAATCATTAGCAGAAAGAAATATCGTTTGCTGCGAATATTGGGAAATATTTATTTTGTGGAATAATTATTTTGCCAAGGATGCTGAATATTTGAAAATTGTTTGGAATTTCGAAATGGCATTTACTTTAACGGAGCATCTGACGTGAGAATATTTCTTCCATTTTCTTTTTTCTTTGTGAAATCTGTATCAGGAAATGAAAATTTATAAAGTGTTTTCAAGTGAATGCTTTGCAATTTGACGCTTCCAAGATGTCAATGCTATTCGGGTCGATGCGTAAAAGTCGATCCGCCTCGTCTTCGAGCAGTTCCTTGCCGTCACCTGCTCGCATGAGCGAAGGTTGTAATGCAGAACTGGATATTCAATTCATGAAGCAGTTAGCCAGAGAAGCGAAGGTAAGTGAATTTAAGCAAGTGCTATTTTTAAGTTTTACGGCACTATCGATTGCTACAATTCTCCGATATAAGGTTTGGCTTTCTAAATGCCTTTATAAATATACGAACATGATGGAAATTGTTTTCAATTAGCTGCTTTTCTTTGTATCTTATTTTGAACTATTATGCAATATACATTTTCTTTTTCCTTCTTAGAGATAAATAGGGCAAAGATCACGTTATTAGAAAAATGCTTATTCTTATCATTTATAATTTAAAACAAAATGCTGCTATTTAAGTCTCAATAATTTTTTATGATTATGCGATTATTTTTGCAAATAAAGCGTGCCATAATTTTATCTGCAAATAAAGCATATCCTTGTTGATATATTAAAAATTCTTTAATCTTGTCATTCAAAGAATCGCTCCAAAACGACGAACTAATAAAAGTGATGCTATATCCAGCCTTGGTTTAATATGCGATCAATTACTTACTTTGGATTAACAATATAATGATATAGATTTACCTTTTAATGTTATTTCGCCATCATTTTATTATATTATTCAGCTTTTAATTCAGACATTATTAATTTTTCAAGCAATATAATAAAATTTAGAATATTTCAAATTTCTATAAATTCCATGAATTTAACACTTTTTTTAAAAATAATAGAACAACACGCTCCAATAATTACCGTTAATTTAATCATACTTCCAGAATATATAGATATTTATTTATTTATTTGAAAATTTAAGAAAAATTATTATTGTAAAACATAGAGCGAAATGTAAATTTTATCACTAGATTGGTATTGCGAAATCTTAGATTAATTTTTAGAACAAAGGTTATCTTTATTTTAAATTTCTTATTTCATTTTAAACTTGCAAGAAGATGCTAAAATCTTGTTCTGATAAAAAAAAATCAGAAAGGCCAAAAGGTCACTATGGATTGAATTAATAATCCATAAAAACTTTCCTAATGTGGCTTTACGCAAGGCATTATAAAATATCTTATCGACAGTATAAATATTTTTTTTAATCTCGCAATTAAACGAATTTGAATGAAATGGATCCAAGATAAAACGACAGACTAATGATACCGGCTTATTAATGAGTGACGCAGTATAAAGGTATTTACTCTAATTATTTTTAATTCATTAATTCTGAAGGCATAATTTGCCACTGTCTTAATTTGCATTAAAAAATTTGCTCAAAGTAAAGTATTTTCTCTTGCTATGTATTAAAACTAATTATATTCATTTATAAAAACATTTTATTTTTAAACATTTTATTTTAAAATTTATTAAATATTTTTTTCGAAATTAGAAATTTTCAGATGTTTTTAAATGGACATCCGATTATTAAATTATTTTATCTAGTCATTCAGAATTTTATCTTTTCGTTTTTGAAGTTCTTTCGATATTTCATACTTTCAATGTTTTATCAAAAGAATCAAATAAGCAAATGGAACAAAGCGAGCTTAGATTTTTTTTTTGAGCCATTACAAATAGAGGAGTAATCTAAAGCTTCAAGAACATCTAAGTCGAAACAAACAGTGTGCTTGCTATCTTTCCATTTGTTGATAGGATTCTTTTTTTGCCAGGCAGAAAGAGTCGCCTTCTGTTTCGTGGGAATGATTTGGCGCGGTTGCTTTTCTGTGAACACCCGTTGCAAACAGTTTACATACATTTGGTGACTTCTTCCTATTGTTTCAAGTGAATCATTGTAACTACATTCTTTCTGTTGCACCTTTTTTATGATTAATTTTTCACCGCCTACACATCACCTGTCTCTGTTTCTGTACTTTTCTATGAACACAGTTTATTGCATTTCCGTTCTTAGTTAATATATATATATTAAAAACATCATGATTATTTGAAGATTGGGGAATAAATGCATTCAAAATTCGCTACTATTATAATTTTTAAAATGCGGTTTCATTGATAAAATTTTATTTAATTTTTTTAACATTTTTATTTGCAATTTGATCTTGTTTTTGGTAGAAACACTCAATAAATTATTCGGATATAAATTTTGGGAAATATAGAATATCACTAGTGTTTCAAATTAGTGAAAAATCATTTACTATGCACAAAATGAAATGTATAAAATAATGTTAAAAAAATAAAAAATATCAAAGAATATTAATAATAAGAATAAAATAGAAAATCTAAACCTTGAAGCATGACAGGAACCATAAAAGAATATCACATTTTTGAGAGAAATTAATGAAGTCAATTTCTGTAACGTCACTGCTAAACTTTAGCTACAATTTATTTCAAGCGAGCCTTTGGCATCACGTGCCTTTTCTTGTTCTAACATGAGCAATGTATTCCAAAATTAATTTGGCGTTGCACAACTGATTTACATATCACCTGATTCTGAATTATCCTTTAAAAAAAAAAACTGATTTGCATTAATTTTGTAAAGTAGCAGTGTCAGATATTTTTTAAGATGTCGTTTTAAGATTGGATGGATTCCTTATTTAAAAATAATATATTTACCTCTAGAAATGCATTCAAGTAATATGCAAAATGTAGGGCTTCATGAAATGCATTAAAAAATGGCTGTTTATAAACTGTGAAAGTGGGTATTATCAAACTGCGTATTTGATTATTAAAACGAAGAGAGAGAGATAGAAAGAAAGAAAGAAAGAGGCAAAACTAACATCAAAAGTTCAATCACGTTTGTAGAGCGCTGTATTCTCTGAAACTGAAGAATTTTTAGCTTATTTTATTATTATTATTATTATTTTTATTTTTATTTTTTATTTTTATAGGAAAATCGAAATAACTGTCCTAAAATCATTTATAGTTTTTATTAAAAACTTCTTTCATTGTTTTTCGAAAATAGATGAAACCAATTAACATATATGATCTTTTAATACGCAAAGAAATTCAGATTTGTGACATTAAAAAAAAAGAAAAAGGGGGGGGGAAGGAAAGAAAGGAAAAAGAAAAGTTTGCTTATTCACGAAATTTGTCTTTCAATTAAAATGTGTTTTGTTAATTCAAAAAAGCTAAATTACGTACGAAGAATTTATTATATATACGAGAAACTGAAAATTAGAAAAAACTGCAAATATTAGTTAAGGCATACAAAAAAGTTTATGTAAACTCTATTAATAAAATTTTAAATTTTATGATTATTAAAAAAATCAGATGTCAGTTATGAAAATCGTCACTGAAAACAATCAGCATTTCTTTTTTTTTTTTTTTTCCTTTTAATAAATCGAATGTCAAAAATCATGAAATGAAAAATCAATGAAGAAAAGACAGGTTCACAATTTCTAGTTCATAATTAGTTCCATTGTTCTAGTAATTGGTGTCATTTTGTAATGCTGGTGCGAACTGAAATGAGTTATCGTCTGCAATTAATTAATTCCTTCAATACATTTTGATTCTAATCGCATATCATACCCGGGATTTGTTTTGTCGGTGGAAAGTAGAAGCAAAGGAACCTGAAATCAGGTCACGTGTCATAGGAAGTGGTGCGGGGACGTGTGCGTGACCTTGAATTGTGTTTTGAAGAATTTCAACTCGTTACCTTGAAAAAGAAAAGGTAAACTTTGATCTTTCGAATTGCTATCACCTCATCTTCTTAGCGGAAGAGTAAACTTCTGCAGGTTGTAGTAGAAATCATGGTAAATTAATATTTAAAAACGAGAAAGTTAAATTATAACTGGAAATAATTTCTCTGAGCAGAAATGATTTTTTTTTCCTAGCAAACAAATTACAGAAAGAGGAAATATTGCAATTTTCAAATAATAATAATTAAATGAAAAAAATAGAAAATGTAATTGATTTTGTTTCCGATTTCCCTTAGTCTCAAAACATCATTTATGGAATAATAGTTAACTCTTGTGCACCCGGGAAATAGGGTAGTGTGGCAATTGTGAACAGTCTACAAATGAACCGAAAAAGGCTGCAAATCAAAGCCAAATACTTTTGATTTTTTTTACAATAGAGTATTTACTTACATACGATATAAAAAGTATAAGACAAAAGTATAAAACAGTAAGTTTTTAACAACTTGTAACTTTGTTGATTCCATTTAATTTTTCTTTATGTGTTATAGTACTTCCTTCGTATTTGGGGTTGAATTTTGCGACAAGATTTTAAGATGAAAAACCATTTAATAATTCATTGCGTATTTATCTATGAACACAATATATGTAATAGAAACGAATACTTCAGTTTTTTTCTTTTTTTTTCTTCTTGTTTTCTAACTAGTCAATTTCGACTGCAAGAAATTATTTTATTCATGCCAACAAAAATGTGAATGCTCTATTTTTTATGCCAGTAAAAATGTCCTTTAATTTCTTATTTCATGGTCGTTGATTTCCCGAATATTTTGAGCCGTACCATAATTAAAAAGAGTGAGAAATATTCTCATTTTTTCAGTGATATGTTGATGTTAGCAAAGAAGTTTGAACAAAAAAGAACTGAAGACGGATCACGAGATATCATGATAATTAATGTCTGAAGTTTGTCATTCATTCAGATTTCGACATTTTTTTCAATAAGATCGTAAACTTTTCTTAAAGATTTTGATGATACGCTCCAGAAATGGCTGCCTGTGCCATTTTGACTTTTCCTAATAGAAAAATGGCAGCAGATGGAACGATAATTGGACCAACAAAATTATTAGATTATTTTGAAATACAAATTTAAATATAAAACTTCAATTAATTTCTTCTCTCATATGTTTAGGCTGATCTTAAAACCATTAGAGCATATGATGAAAGGGCATATGTTTTATGATTGTTTGCGTAAGACTTGCTTGTTTATCTTCTATCTTGTTTGTTTATCTTATATACTTTAGTTAGATTTTTTTTTCTTTGCCCGACGTCATATGTGTAAAGAAGATGCTTTTTATAATTATGTCCTATTTGAACCGCCTGAGAGTTTTGGGAGTGGGATTTTGTAATCGGACAATGTTAACAATGACAACCACTATTACACTGCTATTTAAACTCCTGCTTTCCATCAGTGGAAGGAAATGCAATTGTTCATGTATTTCATGTGCATCTTAAGAAATTGGCATACCTTAATCCAGGATAATTTAATACTCCATGAAAACTGAAATTAGAAGGAATATCAAGACTTATGGTCCAAGGAAAATACGCGAGGCTAAAAAAAAAGTCACTTGTTCTTTGATTAACATTTACCAGTTTTGCGAATTTGTCTTTTTGAAAATAAAATTTTGCTGATACATCTCATTATATACATAATAAATTCTAACAACTGCATTTTATAAAAAATAGATTTATTTTTTATTCTTTTCTACATATTTACTTATTACAAAAAATACGATAATATATATAATATTTTAAATAATATCATGAAACATTTATATATTTTCACCATATAAACTGTATTATTGTTTTTAAAATTATTCACAGTGACATTTTCAGTACAAAATATGATTTTCTTTAATACAACGTGATTAAAGAACTGAACCTGATATTCTGCCGTTTCATATTGCAACGTGAAACTTCTTACTTTATTATCGATACTGTAGTAACTTGTATTATACTCGAAATGCAGGAATTTCTAACTGTTATCTCTATTCGAATATATATAAGTAAACACATATTCTTTAAGCAGTTTCATTGTCGAATAGAAGAAACTTTGGAATTTTTAAAACTTTCGATTTATTCCATCCCGGGAGGCATAATTTATGTACAAGGAAGAAGCGACGAGATACGTCAGTCTGTTGCACGATGCAAGAGCAAAAGAGGGAAAGGGCACGAAATATTTTTCCAGGTGATTTTATACTGTGAGATTCTAACAGGGATTTCTTTACACGTCTCAATTTAGGTTAGGCAGAAATAGGTAACTTTTAAAAGAATTCGTATATCTTGACAGATTTTTATATCTTCACTTGGAGAGTGTGAAAATGCTGATTTAAGCATTTTTACAGAGCTCCGAACATTAATTAAATAATAAAAAAGGTGGAATTGGATCAGGAAATAAGAGACCAGTATAGAATGTTGTTAATATGGGTTAAATTAATATTAAAGTTAGGAAATTAATTAAGTTTAAATTAGATTTAAAAATATCATTACATAGATACATTTTTGTGCAACAAAGTCAGTGATTCCCAGTTACAAGTTCTAATATTATTTTTTATATTTATCATATTAGAAATTAAAATTGTTAAATTTTTTGGTTCAAAATTAATATACAATTAGTATGCTAAAATTTGAAGCTCACTTGGAAGCAGTGTCACCCCTTGCCTACAACCCAACTACCTCCCGAATAAACTGCTTCTAATGAATCAATCAAACGGAATAAATTGATAGTGTTCCAAATATAAACCTGGCACGATCTAGATGACACTTTGACCTTTGAAATTGGACAGTTTAATAAATTGATATGTTGAGTTTCGCGGTATGCATGTTTCTTGTCATCAATGTATTTCGTTTTCTTTTTTCTTAATATATGACAAAAGAACCCGGTCAATTTTTGAATCTGATGCATTTTTTTACAGTAGCAAAAAGGATGGGAAGTTACATATGCACGAGACTGGAAGCCGTTAGATCACACGTGCTATGAGTGACCTCGACGATGTCTCGTGAAGTGCTCTTTATCTGTCCACAAATTTTTTTTAAAAAACTTAAATTTTGTACTACAGTAGCACTTGGATTAAATCGAACGCTTTTAACTTTACTTTTTTCTTTTCTGATGTTTTGAATTTCCTTTTAGCGTAATGATAAAATATCTTTTATAATTCCAATAATTTTGATTAAATATAATTTGAAATTAAAATTTGCCTCTTTTTTGCTGAATTTGTTTATAAAGTAGCGCTGAACTGTATCCTCTGAGTGATCTTACGCGATTATTTTTTATTGCCTTGCATTCGAGTATTTTATTGCTTTGCACTCACTATATTCAATCGGTAAAAACATCGGATTTCTTCTTTTTTTTAAAACGACTTACCACAGTATAAGATGCAAGTTGTGTTTATTTTCTTTTTACTATACTATTGTTATATTGAAAATGTTAAGTTGTTTATAGAACGTAATTAATTTATTTTTTAATTTAAAAAAAATGTCTATCATAACTTTATTTGTTAAAATAACTTATCCTTTATTTATTAATAATGCATTATTAACTAAAACAATTAAATATTAGCAATATATTTTTACTTATCTTTTGTTGCTTAAAAATTCAAGTTTTTTCTTACTGTATCATTTTAAAATCGTCTCTTGCTGCATTCATTTTAAAATCCAGATTTAATTCAAAAGGGGAAAAAATTAATGTAATAATATATACGTATAATATGAGTTATGTTAATATGAGTTCATGTTAGACAAATTCTATTTATTTCTTCCATGTTGTGAATCATTCGATTTTCATAATCTTTTATTTATCTGATCATCACATAATAACAGTGTAAAATTTGTAATATTCTCAGAACTGAAGGTGCATTCTTGAAATGGAGGAAAAATGACTCTTAATGAATACGTTTGTTGCTTTAAAATCCAGACAAAAAATCGTTTGAATTTCATCGGAAGCCTCATTGTCTCTTTATTGACACTGATTCGTTTAATGGTTCTGTAAATCATTCATCTGTGTTGAATTTATCTGGATATTAACCTTCTGGCGCTCATAATTTTCTTTCACAGCAATTTGTAACGATGAGAAACAATTATTGTTTTATAAATAGCTTTGAAAATCCACTGTAACATCCGTAACCCTCGTATTGCTTTTATTAACATGGTAAACGTTTTTTGTTAATTTAATATGTTTTTTTTAAGTCTTCTAGAACTGAAACTCGTTAAAATCAAGTAAATATTATAATAATTTTAATATGAACTATCATTTCACTTGCATTTTAATTAATTTACATATTCTTAGAATTATGATAATAATATTTGAATAAATAGCGCAAAAATATTTTGTGGCTTTTAAAGTTGTCGTAATTAACAAAATTAATTCGGATGAGAAAAATATAAATGAAAACGATTTTCCAAATTTTGAAATGAAATCATAACATGGAATTTCATAATATGGAGTCTACGACTTGTTTATAAGAAGTTATTAGAGAGAGGTTAAAAGCCAAGAATGCGAAGGCAATTGCAATTCCTTATCCAAAACATCGCAGCATGGAAATGTCTACAGCTCTTGGTTCGTCTATCTTTATTTTATTTTTAAAATCTGTCTTATTTATATTGCTGCGATTTCTTAAATACATACACAAACGCGTTTATTAAATGTCATCTCAACTCTCGTGAGTTTCATTACAATCGCTAAAACAATGGAAAGTTTTTTTTAAAAAAACTATTCTTAAAGATATTTTTAAAAACACAATTAAAATAAGCGGTTGGGAATTTTACAAAAAAAAAAAAAAAAAAATGATATAATTAAAAAGCAGTGTAAAATCGTTTAAAAATTTTCTTAATTAGTAATGAAACGTTAAAATTCTGATTAATGTCTAATAAAAACTTTAAGCAAAATTTTGAATGCAAAATTTTCGTGAGCACTTGCTATTTAAGAAGTAACTTTTCATTCTTCTTAAGGAGGAGAAGGGTTGTGGAGGATCTGAATGATTTTTTTCATGAATTTCATATCGCATTACTTATGAAGGAAGATACAATATCTTTTCGCTTGATTCATTAAATTCTTATATCACTTGAATTTATATAAAAATAGGAGGAAATAAGCAGTATTCTGTGTAACTGTATAGATGCATTAAAAATAATTTAATTATTTTCAGTGCATACAATTTATAACCTAAGAGAGCGACTTAAAAAAATAGTCATATATTTTCTTCTGAAACTCAAATGGATATTGTTTAATATCAACATATTTTTAGAATTTTGAATGAAATATCATTTTGGACAAATAAATATAACTATGTTATATTTCAAAACACATATATTTGAAATATTTTATTCAATTAGTTGTCTTAGTAGATTCAAAGGAGTAGGTCTCTTTAAAAAGTAATTTTATCAGCTATTGTAATCGTTTAAAACAGGAAAACGATGGTTAGTAATGTGATAAGATAAAGTAGGACATTGCTTTTAAGATTATGTTTTAAATGTGTTGATAACATGGAAGTGGGGGGATATTGGAAGACAGAAAGTCTTTTTATTTTCCGTTTAGAACTGAAAGTAAATGGCTAGTGACATGACTGAAAATTAACACTTTTATATTTAAAAATAAAATATATAAATTCTGACTTTTAGTTTCATTTAAGTGTTTTAAAAGTATTAATTTTTTTTCTTACCATTTAAATGGAAGAAAGAATATGCAGCGAACATAAAACAAATGGGGTGGGGGGAGTGGAAATAGACATACTTATAAATATATCGATGATAATAGGAAAAAGATACAAGTGTGTATTTTTTTTTGAAATAACTTTTGATTTAAACAAAAATATAATTTACTGGATAGTATTCAGATTTATTTTGCATTATTTTTCTTTAACTTCCGACCCAGCTAAACTTCCTATGTCCACTCTGTCCAATTACAAGAGATATGACAGACTATTCAATAATTTTTTTCTTAGAATTTACAATTGCTTCTTTATTCATAGCAAACCTTGATGTAATATGCAGCTCAGTTCCTTCAAGAAACTTACTTTTTTTTTTTGTATATGTGTGTTCTTTGTAGATAATTCCCAGATGCTGGTGACTGTTTTTATTATTTTTTGCAGATTCGGGCGGTTTACATAAAAGGCAAATGAATTCTTTTGCGACTCATATAGGCGCGAAATGGTACTTCTAACATCCGTTTCCTTTCAGAACAGCATCTTCTGGGGACCACGTGGAGCGCGAAGATTTCATTTCTGAATCCTATCAGGAGGAAGCAAGAGCGCGTGTTTTTGTGTTTTTTTCCTCGTCTTTACCCAGAAGTACCCTTCCCGTACAGGAACCGGAAACGAACTGTGTTTCCATTTGTCTTCACTGCGCCATTTTGATGTATTTCATTCTTATAATTTGTTTTCTTCGACTTGTTTCTCTTCCGTTTTAGAAAATCGTCTGCATTTTTAAAATTTTGATACATTTTACTTTTTTCCTCGTATTCTTTTTTAATTTTTATCTTCATAAAAAATCTAAACATTCAGAATTTTCACGAATAAAAAAATATTCAGAATTTAGAAAAAGATTTAATTTGCTTTAAATATGTGGAAATGTATATTTAAAAAAAACTTTTAATAAGAATAAGAAAAAGAAACGATGTGTGTGCTTCGGTTTTCCCCGGTTTTATTCTTTTGGTTTTCTTACTTTTTAATTCATTGTTTTGTTTTTACATTCATAAAAGAAATCTAAATAAGAAGAATTTTGAGAAATTTTTTTTCTCAGATCTAAAATTTGAATATATAATAACATTCAAATATAATGATATGAAATATGAATTCAAATTTAAAAATCAGTTATACAAAATTCAGTAATAAATTTGTAAAAGTTTCTTTCAAGTAGAAAAAAGTAATTTATTTTAAGTAAAATTTGGTTTGGATTGGTTTATTTTAAATATTCAGTATTGTAGATTTTTATTAAATCTAATTATATCTACAGATTATTTTTTTTTATGAAAAACACTTCAAAATTATGAATTCATAACACTATTTGAATGAACGCATGTAATGTGACTACAATTATGAATGTAGATATAATTTTTTACGCCGATTTTTGTTTGAATTTCATTTCAGATATTACTTTTGCTCTTATGATTGATATTCCTTAATTCGTTTTTTTCATTGTCAGCAACTATTTGTATTTTTGAAAGGTAGAGGAATCTAATATTTTTATTATTTTTCTGTCTAAGAAGCGTGCAAAGGAAAATTGTAATAATTACCCAACTATTTCTAAATTAATATTTTAATGAATTTAAATGATTAGACCTCTCTGAGTCTGAATTTATGAATATTACAACTACACAAAAGTGGTCTATTTACTAATAATTTGTAATTTGTAAGATCTTGTCTTATGAGTATATGTGAAAGTTTCTTTTCTTTTCTTTCTTTCTTTCTTTTTTTTTTTTTTTTTTGAAAAAGTTATCTATTTATCTCGACATTGCCACAGACGTCCATAGCGATATAATAGATATTTTAGTTATTTCTCTTATTCCCTCCTACGTCGTCGCTCTTTTTACTAAATATATGAAATAAAGTTGTTTATGTATTAATTACAGTAACTATAATAAGAGACTAATTTTTAAATTAAATTTTAAAAAGTCCATCTTTTAAAAATAAGAATTCAAATTAAGAGTGCATCACTGATGAGGTTTTTTTCAATTGCTGAAAAATACCTGCGAGAAACATCAACATTACTAAATCTTACTGTAATAAATAATCATTAATGTAGTGTTGATAACTTTGAAGGATTTGTATTAACGCCAGTCGATTTATTTATTCCCTTATCTGTTTATTTAATAATTTTAAACTTCATATTATAAATTACATACTAATATGAAATTTAACAATTAAATACTTTGCAGAATATATCTTATTTTTATTTTTCATTTATTGCTATCTTTATATAACGCTAAACAAATTGAATTTCCGAGAACTTTTCTCTCTCATGAAAATTTTTATGTAATTTAAATGTCTAACAATACAATCTGTTTTATTTGAGTTATAAATTCTTTGAAATCAAAATTACTTTCGAAAAGTCAGTATACCTTAACAAGGCGTGACTAACTGAAACTGATTTAGATTTCGTCCTCTTATCAGTATCATTTACTAATGACTGCTCGAACCGGTTATGATTTATGTTAGAGTAAATTATAATTACTCTTAGAATGTTTCGTCTCATGCTTGATTTGAATACTTACTGATTTGACCGTGCTTTTTAGTTCGCTATTTTTTACATCTAAACTGTTCCAAAGTTGTTTTAGGTGTGTGAAATGAATTTACATTTCATTAGCCTTTTTCAGTTTTGAACTGCAAGCACTTCATTTAAAATTGTTCGCGTTTCCACGTTCTTTGCATTCTAATGGAATATATTTTCATCTTATTTAGTTATTAATTTTGATTTGAAAAGTTATTAATACTTTTGACTTCATTATAGTTTTTTTTTTCTCCTTCCCCGACTTTATGAATGATTTAAAATATTTCATGGCTTCTGTTATAATGTAAATTACCATTTATTCATTATAAGATTACAGTTTCACTTAAATTTGAATAGTTGGAGCGTTTTATTGCTCTAATCCGTCATTAATTAACCACATAATGTTACTTTTTCTGGACGAGGTGCATATTTTGACCGCTCACGTATCATTTTTATTTGGAAATGCTGAGTATATATATTTTATATTTTGTAGATGAATATTATCACTTGGTGCATATATCGTAAATTTTGTTCTGAGTCTTTTAATTATAAAAAAGCTGTCAAAAAAAAAAAAAACTGGAAAAAAGGAAACTTGGCTAATTTCAATATTTTTAATTCGAATTTTTTTTTCTAGCCCTTTGAATCGCCTATTACTAATAATGTAAATATATCGTATCCAATTCGAATTTGTTCTGGCTAATTCGTAGTTCAACTACAAAATTTCAAAAGTATTATTTTTCTGTTTAAATATTTGTGCCCACTGTGTCCGCTATTTTCTACTTAGTGTATGTCGTGTGGCTCACAAATTTCCGTTTGAAGGCCCTCTATTCTTGAGATTAACTCAACTTTCATGTATTTATATATTGATATTTATATTTCATGTATTTATATATTAAACGTATCAAACTTTTTAATTATAACCATAAATTTAAACTATATAATTAATATTATCACTTTATTTGTAAAAATTAGCCACTTTATGTATTGTTTATTAAAACTGTTAAATAACAAAAAAAAACCTTTATGTTGCCATTTTTAATTTTAATTTAAATTATCATTTTCTCATTCTATTTTTATTTTTAGATGCAGTTTCCTTAATTTGAATTTTTGGATAAATATAATTTTTTATTGTTTCCTTATAATTTCAAATCAATTAATAGCCACTGTCTAAATTTCCATCTCATTATCATATTCCAATAATTCATTTCAACATCTTAATAATGAAGACGAACGTTTTTTAAATGTTATCCAACTATGCCATAATGTTGGTATTTCCCTGTGCTTTGTTTTTAGCTTTTTGTTAATATTAATTAATGTTCCATGTACTCAAATGACTTATTTGTACATGTCAACAAAATAATAAAGAATAGCCACCCGCATCTGTGAATTATCTACACACACACACACACACACACACACACACACACACACACACACACACACACACACACACACACACACACACACACACACACACACACACACACACACACACAATGCATATTCGTACATACATTGTGTGACCGAATTTTTCTTTTTTTAACAATTTTTCTAACACAATGTAATATGTCCAACTCATTAACACTTTAACTCTCTTTCCTTTTATCGGACGCGGAAATGTCTATTTTATATCTTCATATCTCTGGAAAGGAAATGGAAACTTTTTTCAACGATTTTCCTCTGAATGCTTTTTCAACACGGTGTCATTTTCCCGTCTTGTGCAACGCGTGATGATGAGCCAACTCTTAATAGCATACTGTGCAGCGAAAACACTTATTTCCAAAGACATGTCAAATTTTGTAACACACAAGAGCAGTAGAGCCTCGTGTACGCGATGCTGGTCAATACTCCTTAATTTTTTGTTACTTTAAACTAGCTGGTACCCGGTGCGTTGCGCAGAAGAAATAATTTTGTAAATATCGTTTGAAATAACTATCTTGTTTAATTAGGAATGATAGAAAGGATGATACTTATTTTCTTGTCAATATGAATACATTCATTGAAATTGAATGATGTATAAAGGAGAAGTATAAATAACATTTATTCTATTTTTTTACTTTAGATATGATATTTGTACTGTGCCAATTACCTTCGCGCAAGTGCAAGCAATAAGTTGGTAAAGTTTTATCGCTGTCGGATGAACGATACGGCAACGCATAAAATACGAACTAACAAAAATTCATTTTTATATATTAGATATTTTAATTTTGATGCTGGTAGATAGACGAGAACTAAGAAAGATCATTTCTCTCAGAGGATTTATCTTTCACTTCATGATCACGAGATTGCTTAAATAGCCTTAAAGTTATAGTTGCAGAGACAGCGTGTGGTAATTATGTTATTGCGGTATGTGTGTTCAAATACTTCATAACTATTTTCACTTTTCTTTCTCGGTTAGTGTTTTCTGTTGATTTTGATTCTTCTTCAAATGTGCTTTAGAATTCTTGGAAAATCGTTTTTAAGTAATTTTTGTGTGATGGTCGATTTTACATGATGATGCTAGATTTGTTAGAAGGGCCGTAGTGACTTGGTGGGTTCCTAGTTCGAGACCCGATTTCACCGAAGAATCGTCGTGTAAGCAGGTCTGGTGCCCGTTAAATTCGTCGAGGCGAAACGTCCTCCCGGTAGTGTGATGTAAAAGTTTGGAGAGGGGGTGCCAGCTCATGTATCGTCCTCGCCATCTGACCACAGTTCAAAATGACGAGATCCGTCCCAAAATAGCCCTAGTGTGGCTTTAAAACGAGACGTTAATATAACTAAAGCAAAACTAAACTAGATTTGTTAGATATTAGGTTCTGCATTTATTTTTAAAGAGGGCTTTAGAAATAAGAAATTTTTAAATTATCAGCCTACATTTAAAAGAAATGCCTTTATTGATTTTGATTTGTTTTTCTTGGTAATGATTGTCCGTGCTGGAATTTTCAATTATTATATGCTCATGAGTGGTTTATGAAAACATACTTTTTAAATATGTTTGGAACTTACTCGTGATTGATCGTTTAATTTATTTAAATTCATCTATACGCGATGAGTTATCTGATAACGCATTATAGAAACAAAAATCGATTTCAAAACAAAACATTTAAAATTATGAGTTATAAACATCACAAAGGAAAAAATAATTAAAATAAAAAATTATTTTTAGTACACTGATCAAACGTTTTTAGAAACGGTTTTATTTAAATATTTAACTCTTTAGGGTTTTCATCATTAATTGATTTTTTTTCCTAAATTTCTTTCCCTTACACCTTTTCAAACAGTGGCTGGACATAGTATTTTGATCATCTTCTCTCATTGATTTGGTGCTATGCAATTAAATTAATGTGCTTCTGTTTATTCTTTTGGCACGCCCCTTAATATTGCCCCCTGTCTTTCATCGCCACGCCACAGTCTTTAAAAGACTACGCCCAACGTGCTTGCAAACCACTTGGTAAGATTAAAGCAAGAGAAAGTGAAAATGTGTTTTTAGTTTCTGAAGCATTTTTGCAAAATATTTTATTAATTAAATTGATGTATCAATGGACTCAATTGTCATACATTTTTATTATTTATCAGTAAGAAACGTTTAATTTTTCATATTGTCATTTAATTCTCATAAATGAAATACATGAATTGATATTATGCTACATATAAAGAGTTAATTACTCTCCTATTTGTACATAAATTACTTGGGACAGTAATTCTCATTGAGTAAGAATTTTATCCGTTGAATGAAACCTTTTCCATTGACTTTAGATAAAAGAAATACTCTGGTATAAAATTCTTTCCTTATCGCCGTTTATCTCTCACTTCAACAGATATTCCCATTGTAAGTTTTTGACGTGGAAAAACTTTTTTATCACCGCTCTTACAAAATTTTCTGCAACAAAAGAAAAATGTCGATAAAGATGAAATAAAAGTTCCGAAAAAGATGTTCTTATAAATTCGAAAACGCTGTGATTGGTATTTTCCGTTGGAAATCGCGTGCCATACGAAACAACTGTTCAAAGTCCACCGGGAATTGCTATTTTTAAATGTCAATAACAGACATTTCATATTATATACTTTTAAAAATGTGAACTATATTACAAAACAGGTGCTAAAAACAGATGCTTATTTTTTCCTGTTTAAAAGATTAGATTCAAAGTGAAATCTAATTTATATTCATAACAATTAAAGGCTATTTCTCTTTTTGTTTTGTATAAACCATATGTATATAATTTTTAAAAAAAAGAAATTTTGATCTTGTAGAAATTATACGGTCGTACTCGGATTTCAAGTTAAGAGTTGGCTTTCTGGCGTTAGAATGGATTGAAATAGGATTGAGTTTGCAATTAATAATACAGAATCTAATAAATAATTAATTCAGGTTAATGACTTTTTGTATTTAGAAGTATGAGACTGGCAAAGATGATAATTAATATAGATAGTTTCCAGTACATTTTATAAATGTTGGACGTGCAGTCACATGGTCTAAATTGCCCGACGGGTATTCCAGTCGGTTCCTTATGTTCCGTCATAGCAACAATGTGTGCGTTCGTGCAGCTCTTGTGCTGTAAATTTATTCAGTGTTACCTTAAGGAATGTATGGTCCAGCCATGTCTCATACTTCTAAATAATTCGGTTCATTCGGATATTTTTTGCAGGCTCGTATAACTAATACTTAAAACCAGCAATTGATATCGGTTCATCTTCTTTGAAGACGCCATTTTTTATTTTGATATGACTTCAATATACTAAAACCTTCCCCAATAAATGCCCTACAAAATGGTGCAAATATCTCCAATATCAGTTAAGTATTTCTCGAGTTTTTCTCTTTCAAACATACAGACGCTTTCAGGAGACTTCATTTTATACTATGTATAGATTTTTGTATGTAAATTGTCTGTGTGTAATGTAACCTGTAAATAAATGACTGTTACACTCATTCGGACTTTTTACTGAACCGTTTAATGACCCCACAGTTGTAAATTAATTATGGGTCATTGCCAGCGTGGGATTAAATAAAAACCAAATTTATACATTACGTTTGGAATAATATTTGTAGATTGGTTTATTGATAAAAATATAAAAAGAAATCATAAAATGTGACGTAAAAGCATAAACTTTTTAGTGTTACATTTATTTCCTCGCACGCATTTATTATAATGAAACAATCCTTGTTTTCACACGTTCGTTAGTGCCACTCTAGATCTTTCAGAGTTATCACGTTATTCTTTTCATAATCTTTTCGACTGTCGCAAAAATCATTTAAATTTCTAAATGACCGCAAGAAAAGAGTATGAATATCACACGCCATGCTCATGTCTGTTTCACTAGCAATTAAGCTGATTCGTAGATAAACAAGGCACAGATCCAGGACACCAACGAATCATTATTCAAACACGCAAATCAACAGGTGTTATATGAATGCAAGTAGCACGATGCGGGCACGAAAGTAGAGATACTTGGGTAATTTTCTCGCTCCACTAAACGGGAGATTCTGCCTTTCAGCATCTCAGGTCTTCACTTTCAACCGTGTGAGAAAAAGATTCTAATCGATTCCTTCGAAAAAAGCAAGCAGTTCGAGAGCATACTAACCTACTTCCCAACTATTAATTAAGAACATCAAAAGCCCTTCGATCACTGGACCGTTCAGTCTGATCGCGCGTAACTTTCGCTTGTCGGTGGCCATGAGCGCACTGGCTGGAATTTGCATGCTCTCACTTCAGTTCTGTTGATTCTTGATTTTCACCACAGTTGGATAAAAGTGTTGTTAGCCTTCAATTTAAATTGAAAGAGGCACAGAGTAATTCAAAAGTTCGAAGCAACTTCAAAAATCAATAATTCGCAAAAAAAAATTGAGGAAGGAAAATTTCGTTGACACAAAAAGATTGAAAATTGAATAGTTTTTCGTTGCCTTTAAACTGGTAAAGACTGATTGCATAGTTTAAAGTTTAACACTAAGTGTTTTCACAGTTATCGGAGCCAATGGTGGTCCATACTTTGTAGCTGTAAAGAGGGATGGACTAGTGTGGCTTATCATTGCACAGTGATTCTTAAATGCTGCTTTTTCTAATTTTCAATTATTTAATTATTAGTAATTAAAAATAATAATAAGATTCTGACGCCATGTAAGTAGAGTTTAGGAAAGGAACTATAACTAAGCATTTATTATTTTTAAATTGTAATTAAAATTTAAACTTCCAAACAAGTACATTTAATAATTTTTCTTGCATTCTTTTGTCTCGTTCCTGAAGATCTACTCTGTTGCAACTAAACAATGAAGCTTTATGAAATACTGTTTAGTTAAAATGAATACACATGTAGGAATGTTACTCACGTACAATATTTTTAATTATATCATTTTTTGAAATATTGTAAATGAGTTCATACTTTGAATGCACATGTAGGAATATCACTTACATACAATGTTTTTAATTACATTATTTTTCGAAATATTGTAAATGAATTCGTATTTCAAAATGAATACATATGTAGGGTTGTCACTTACTAATGTTTTTAATTACAATAATTTTTGATCCTATGTTGCTGAATCGGGCGAGTGATTCGGTGCGATCGTATGCTTATTATTTTAAATCGAAGAAAGTAGTCATGTTGTTAAACGGTTTGTTAATTTTTATTATCAAGGATTATTCTTCAGAATTTATTCGGTGAAAATTTTTTATCTGCTTGGCATGCATTTTTTCCCTAGGTTTTTTTCTGGATTCTCAATGTTCTAAAAGAAATGTTATTGGATGAACTGATGAATTCAAACATCGCAAGCAACATTAAATAAATTGATTAAATTTACGCACAACAGTTCGAACTACTGTATTTTAGCTTTCCTTAAATACGATCCTCCGCTATTCAGTGACTAAGCAAGTATAAATGGCACTCGGACATAATGTTATTTTTTAATACACACATCATAGTTGGCGTTGGCAAACGCACTAACATTATAATTACATAGCATGGGGTATAAACCATACCTTTATACTCCATATGTTTTTTTAACGCACATCCGAATTAGCCATAAGACAGGTTTTAATATCACACGAACCAAATTCTTTTTAAGCTTGTACAGAGTTGTTAACGTCCGATGGAGTATATGAGACAACAATTTTACTGATTATATTAACAGTGTTAATTTCGAATGAATTCACAATCGAAAATTCTTTGAAGGAAGGCGATTTTTTGAAGTTACTCTCTGAAGGGGAAGGGGGGGAGGTTAGTCACCATCCAAAAGAAATATACGGTGGATGAGCGAATACTTATCCTTGAAGTTCTCGGAACAGCTCCAGCAACCGAGCATTATATTTTTCCTAACACGAATCCTAGATCGCCATGGAGAGAATCGAAGCTTTTTCCCCGCCCACCCTTTCGTTACGTGAGACCTTGACACTTTTTTTTTTTCATTGCTGCCACCGCCGAAAAGTTGCGCCACCCGAATTCCTCGTGACAGGTAAGAAATTCCGGGTGTTCCTCTGTATGACGCTTGCCGTACACCTACCAATGTGAGGTAATTATCTACATGTGTGATTTTTTTTTATTTTTTATTCCTCGTTAATTGCAAGCTCACGCTGATCACCCAGATGCGGAATCGGGTTACACGTTTCGAACATTTTAAATTGGCTCACTCGTTGCCAACAATTGAGCGGGAATTGTTTAAGTATTTCGAGTAGTTTCTAATGAATTTTCTTGTTGCTGCTGATGTGTCGCAAGAGTATCTTGTTAGTGCTAATAGATTAAGTTGTAATGAATGAACTGAATTCTTTCGGTTTATATGATTAGAATATTTGCTGATCGATTTTCAACTTGTGGACAACGGAAGCTTTAAACATGTTTCTACCCCATAAAATATAATACATGAAAATATGATGCTACCCCATAAAATATGATGCAGGTTAGCTTTTATTTCCATAAAATATGGTAACACTTTGATGCAGGTTACCTTTTTGCCCTCATAAAATGTGGTAACACTTTGATGCAAGTTACTTTTTTACCCTCATAAAATACGGTAACACTTTGATGCAGGTTATATTTTTATCCTCATAAAATATGGTAACACTTGATGCAGGTTACCTTTTTCTCCCACAAAATATGGTAACACTTGAATGCAAATTACCTTTATTATAGTGTTTCCTGCATTTTAGGGCTATTGTTTTTAAACTCTTGCACGTTTCTTCTTTTTGGAAAGGAATGCTTTTACTTAAGACATTGTAAAATAATGATCTAAAAAATAAATTCAGGCCTTAATTCATAAATTTAAAAAAAAATTGATGATTTTTTTGCAGTTCTTTGTTAAATATTTTTTAAATTGATATTCTCAGATACAATGCAATTCGAAATGCATAAAAACTTCTTTAATATGTCATTTAAAGCATACTGTTCTGAAAATACGTGTTATCCGATCCTAGTTCAAAAATGCGATGGATTACTTACTGTAGATATAAATTATAGCGATATAGGTCTACTTTTTAGTGCGCTATAATAATTATTTTTACATTCAATTATATTTATCTTTTTAGACACCTTTTAATACATTCCAAAATGTTTTTAAAATTTTTGGTATTCTTATATTTTTAAGCATTTGAACAATGCCTAATCGAAATTACAACATTTTTATTACCCCAATAATTCTTGAATAATCATTTACTATCACTTCTTTTTTATAAATAAGCTACAAAACATATTGCAATATGCATTTCTCAATATTAGATATATCGCAATATTGTGAATAACTTTATAACAGGATATGGAATTTTCTTTCTTTTTGGAAAAGGGAATTTGCAAGACTGAATAAATCTAAAGCTTGACTGAATGTTTTATTTTACTTCTGTTTGTTTCAAAAGTCTTGATGCTTGAAGTTGGATTTTAATCAAATCTTTATGAATTGCATCGATATTATTAAAATCTTTTTTTCCTCCTATGGTGTTAAAATACTTACGTCGAAATAACTGCTCTGAATTATAGATTTTTTATATATTGCAATGAATTATGACCATATCAAAATGACATCCTTGCAAGAACATTTTAACAACTATCTAAAGAGGTTTCAATGCATTTTAATTTCAGTCACAAAGTGGTATTTATGCATGGAGAATACATCATAAATGTTTGTGGAACATCTTAGATTTTTCTGAATTCAATCCATTTCTCAGAAAAATTGGTTTTTAAAAGAAATTACTTGACCATTTGAAGAAAAACTTATCTCCAAATGAAACTGTACGTACTAAAAAAATGGGCGCAGCTGTACAAAACTAAATTAATTAAAATGTATTTTGGAAAAAAATTAATTAAGATGTATTTTGGAGTTGATTTTCTACTGAAAAACCATGTTGAAATGTATTCCAGGCTTGTACAAAAATTTATGCGATACGAACTGAAGATTTTATTTTAGTGAAACTTAAAAATTAATATTAACTGGCTTTGTAACTTCTCATTTTTTTTATTTGTTTATTGAAAAGTTTTGCTTATAAGATAGAAAAATTGCATGAAAACATTTTGTTTCGTTTTAATCGATGCTCAAGAATTCTGTCTGTGGTATCACTGTTCTCCTGGAGAAAGAGTGGTTGGAACCGACGTAGGCTTCGAACCAAGTCAAAAAAGAAAAAACAAAACTAAGTTATCTTTTTCTTCCTTATATTTTTGCGCCCTTATGACCGGATAACCAACATTTGGTGGAGTACATTCTGCTCTCAAAGCATCCTCTGCGTATCGCTGAACTCTTATGCCCTACCATAAATCCGTCTCTCACTACAGAAACCGTCCACGAACCCATAAATCTGTCTGTCCGTCGGTCACAAATTTCTCCTCAGCACCTAATCGAGTCACTTGTCTCGATCGGGCATTTATCGCATCCTCAGTGCACTTTGTACAAGAATGTGACTTCTTTTTTGTGTGTATGTATATTTGTTTTAATGGCCGTATTTGCGCTTCATCTCCGAAGTGTCTGTCAATTACGCTCGGATTTCCTGTTCTGCCACGAAGAGGCGATGTTGACATCTTTTCTGCGCTGTGAGGCGGCGGAATCGATTAAAGAGTCATCAGTTGCCTTCAAATCCAATGTGGAGGTGTTCTTAATTCATTGTTGTCTCTTTGACCTATGCTTCAGGTGAAACATGAACTGGTTTGATGAGTTGTTGAGTAAAGTGTATGCGCAAACTTCAAGGATTTAATTTATTTTAATTTGCAGAAAATATTCGTGCAATTTCAGATTTATAATGTTACCACCGTTGTAGTTCAATGAAATTGTAGTATTAAAAAAAGAAAAGAAAGAAAGGAAAAAGAAAAGAAAGAAAGGAAAAAGAAAAACGCAACGGTATTTTTATCGCTTTGAGTTTTCGGTTTGGGCATCAAAACATACGAGCGGATTAAATAAAGTAGGAGAGGACAACTGAAAATCCGTTTTGCGCGTTCAAATATAAGGCTGTGTACAGGCATTAAAAATAGTATATAATTATAGCTATTAACAGAAAAGCCATATAAAATGGGAGATGTCGATTGTTAAGATGTATTGTGATTTTTTTAATAATTTCGGTATCATTCATTCATTCGTTTGTTTTGTTTGCATCCTTCATTCTAATATATAAAGAGAGGAAGTGCTTGCACTCATCGAAATTTAAGACCTCTAGATCTAAAAAAAACACAGAATCGACCCATTTTGCCTTGCTAATTGACAGAAATTTAAAAATACATTTCTGTTGTTACGTTTGTCTATGAAGGGCAAAATTTTGTATTCCTCTTACACCGTAATTAGTGATTCCTCTCAAATTTTGAACGGAATTTTTCCATATGAAGTCAGTCTTACCATCTGTATACATGTAAATGTGATAAAATGCAAGAAGTTAGTAGAATGGTATTTGTTATGGATCTCAGGAAAGGAAACTGTATTTACATATTAGGTTATCGATCTATTAGGTAAAAAAAAAAATGAGGATTATATATTCAGTTCTCTATATTATATTACGATGTTAATTACAAAAGTTGCCGTGTTGTAAGAGTGTGAAGAAAAGTTCAAAGGAAAACATTTTCTCTGATTAAGCAATTATTCTTATTTGGATTTTAAATAGGCAGTAATTATAGAAAAAGTGGGATATTTGAATATCGGAGGATGATTTCTTTTCCATTCTTGAAGAAACAATTACAGTAGTTATTTTGTTTATACTAACCGTCTTTGGTGACTAGTTTGCTGGCCAATTTATTTATTTTTTAGGCTGTTTAATAATTTATATAAAATGAAAAAATTCACTTGTTTATTGGATACGACTGGAAAACGAATCCAACTGAATCAGTTTCCCACAGATTAAAAAGTGTATATATTACGAAATAAAAGATGAAGTGAAAATTCTACTTTTTGGAACTAACAGTTGATATAAGCACGTAATAGAATGTTTTTGCGGGTGAGTTTTAATTCCATTATAACATTTTAAAAACATTGTATCAAATCAAATTAAAAATATCATTAAAAGTAAGGAGGAAATTGTACAGAAATGAAAAATTGAATAGCATTAAAAAGATACATTTTTAAGTCTTAAAGCAGTACAAAGACGAAGGTAAAACAATAAGGTAATAAATGCAAAGAACATTTTTACCAGATAATTGTTTTAAGAGATATGAATATTCAATTTCTACAGTCATGACGATTACCCATCTGGCGATGATTAAAACCTACTTTTTAATTACTTTTATATTCGCTTTCCTTTGATTTTGGTGACACAGTGAACACTCTCCAGAACATTTCTAATACCTTTTTTGCAGCTCCATTAATTAACAAAGTGAAGCGCTCAATTCAGTGCAGCTGTAAAAACGTTCATTGAAGAAATGTGAAATTCGTCCGATGGTTTTGTTTACATTTGACTGTTGCCATTGATAATAAATAATAAGAGCGATTTCTGTGCATTATACATTAATGTTTTATGCATGTGAATGCTCTGTGCAATTTTACAACATTGTCTGTAGATTAGTTTACTTACATTAACGCCAAGTTAACGTAACGTTACATGAATCTAAAAAGCAAGCTTTGTTTTAAAAGTTTCTGGACATTAACTTTATTTTTAATTTCTGAAATATCTATTTGGTAATAAGTCAATTCATGCTCACATGATACTTGTCAAATTCAATTTTTGCATAAATTGATACCGTTGTAGAAAATGAAAATTTTTTGTGAAACATATATTTTCGTTAAGGTGTGAAATCCGTTATTGCTTAGAATACCTAGTTATTTCACAAGATAACAGATCAAGTCAGTTAAAACGTAAAAACTTATTTGTATTTTAAAGTTCAATGAATTATTTTATAGGATGACTATCTGTACCCCATTTAAAATTTCATGTTAGCATCATCAGCTTCTAAGCTCAAAATTTAAAAAAAAACCAAAAAAAAAAAAAAAAAAACTGTAAATTGAAGGATCTTAAAACACATTCATGTGATACGCAACATATAAACAAAACATATATTAGATAATGTTCTATGTAATTGAAAGTGCTGTTTTAGTAAGTCTTATTGTTATAAATAATTTATATTATTTATTTATCTGTTTATAAATAAAATTCTGTATTCAAATAATCCAATTATTTCTTATATTTTAATTATATATCATTAATAAATTTATAGACTAAATTAATTAGTTAATATATATTGAATTATTAATTAATATGTGCAATTATTAATATATGACACACTTTAAGTGACATTACCAATTGCGAAGTAATTAATTATTTTTTGGAATAACCAAATTTTATACTTTAACGATATAGAGAAAAGTATATTGCATGAGAAAAAGAAAACGATTGCACTCTAATATAGATTTTATGATCTGGACTGTAGAAGTTTACTCAAAAATATAACTGACGAATAATAGATTCATTTTCGAAAATAACATTAAGAAAAACTCTGTAACCTAGAAAAAAAATTTTGAGATAAAATCAAACATTTGTTTGTTTACAATGAAAGAACTTTTGCTCTATAAAAGCATCGCGGTAAAACAGAGCGAAAAAGCAAAAGCATTTATTCATATCAGGCATCTATTATTAATATCTTTCGATATTTCCATTGTTTAAAACTTTTTTGCATTGTTGGTGCTTTCAGTTTTCTAAGAGCCACGCGTCGCTTGACGGGCGCAGAGCCAAGGTCAGCCTCGATAACACCCGCAAAAGCAGCCCTTTCCAGCCTCCGATAACCATCAGACCGGGTCATCATCCCACTAACTCAGTTTCTTCAGCCCAACGTTTCATCCTGTGCGTCTCTGCAGAGCGTGTCGCTGTCGATAAACCGGGGAAAATAGTTTTTCGCACGGATAGGATCGGCAGTCAATCCGAGAGATGCCATCTATTTTTACGAAAATTATTGTTTTGATCTTCGACAACGTTTTTGCCGGTGTCTGTTCATTTCTATTCAACTGGATATTTAAGAATTTACAGGCTGCTGGAACTACTCTATAGATTTTTTTTTTCAGACGAGTTTTCGATCACCAAACCCGTTGGTACAAGCCTACCAACCTGACCGAAAAATATTGTACAGAAATAAGGTTTAAAATCTTTTCTCGCCTTGATTCATGTAAGAATCCGTACTTCTTCATTTTCCCTACTTTACATAAAAATAGACACTGAAGAACAAAAACTATCAGTATTTAGAAAGTAGTTAATTTCTAAAATGTACAAAAACAACCAGCGGGTTTTTTTCTTCAAGACTTTTTCATTTAAAATGCTTTCTCTTTAATTCACCTTGTAAAAATTTGTATTCCCGTGTGTATTCCAAGTCATAAAAGAACAGCAAAAGTCGGAATGTGAATAACACGACCTGTGCCGGAATAACACAATGTACGGTGCGTTTAGGTTGCGTAGTATCTTGAAGAAACCCGGATGTGACGTTGGGATACCTTCCTTATGGCCGATTCGGTATAAAAATGTGATAATGTTTATAAGTTTGGTCACAAGAATACATACTAAATTTAATCATGAAGTTCTGTACAGTTTTGAGTTATCGATCCACGTATATACGAGTAAACAGAACGACAGATGATCAGATCTTTGACGCTCTTTGTCTATACTTTGCTATATGGAATCTTTAAAAGAACATATTTTATTGATGGAGTAAAACACTTTTTAAATATTCTTTATAAAGAACTGTCGGAAAAGTTGAGCAATTGAAGGAATCGAAGTAGTTCTTTGGGTTCGTCATGATGCCACTGTTTGGCATTTTGGAGGGTATTGGGTTCTGAATGAGTTGCCGGTTCTCGGTTTTGTTCTTTAGTGTTTTCACTTTTGCTTCAACTTGAGCGCAGTTATCTTATCAAGCTCAAGCGGTGTTGAAGCTAGAAACGAAATTTCATTTTTCTAGTTGAATATTTTGTTTTTAAGTCATTGAGTGTATTGTCACTGAAAGAGAAATCCAACGACAGTTTTTATTATTATTATTATTATTATTATTCAGGGAACGCTCAAATGTGAAAATGTGCCACAAGGTGTCGAATTTTTTGTTGATTGCAATATTTTTCTTTTCATATTTCTGACAGGGAAAATGCAAAAATAAGTTGAGAGAACCGCTTATTGAAGTACACGCTGTCTTCAATTTACAACGAGCTCTGTCTTACCGACAAGCCGGATGTTGGAACTATAATTTACCAAACTATTTTCATTCAAATGTGTTATATAAACACATTTGAGTGTACATGATAGGAAAACACATAGTATATCTATCCTCTGTTATACGTGCCGTAAACAAAAATACAATAATTGTGTTTTATTTTGACATTTTACTTTTATGGTCGCAAGTGCTGATGGCCTAAGTCGAAGAAAAGGTGTATTGAAAATATTTGGTCTACTTTCTCTGTTTAGTGCATTTTTGGAATTAAAAAAATCCCTTCATTTTTTTATGATGTATGATTTTATCTCTAAAATCAACTGCATGGTATTGGCATTTTACCATTTATAAATCTATTAAGATCGGATACAATGCATTTTTGGTAAAATGTGTCATATTTATATGACAATGTATAATACAAGAATATTGTATTATAACATTAATGAGATCATAAATAGTAAAGTTTGCTGCCACAGATATTTGCATTTTTTTAGAAGTGTTGTGTATAGAATTTTATTGGACGAAGAAAACAATTGAGATTCCGAGATGTACAGGCTGATCTTATTTTTGATATATTTAAATTAATTTTTTATAGAATTAACTGCAATTGACATAAATTAAAACTTTTTTTCTGTAATGAATATAAATAATTTCTGTAGGAATTACTATTCCTTTATTTCTTTATTATATCAGAAAATTATCTATTTCTATGATTTTTTTTGGAAAGTTGTTCACTTATTTTTCTTCTCTTCGACTATAATCAGGGTAGATTATCGCATTTTTTCCATCTATTATTTCAATTCTTAATCCTTCCTCGTTTGCTGATGTGTTGTTTGTAACTTCGATTGAGTTTAGTTAAAGTTCACTTTTGAAGCTACACGAGGGCTATCTTAGGACATACCTCATATTCTCGAATTGAGATCAGATGGGGAGTGGATATTTATAAATTAGCAATCTCTATCCATAATTCCATGCCACACCAGCGGAATGACTTTTGTCTCTTGAAATCAAATTTAATATGCACCAAACCCTCATTTTGGTTTTGAAGTTGCAATAATCTCCGCAAGCCACTGCAGCACCTTTATAACCTTAGAAGCATCAACACCCTATAAATCTTCGAATGAAATAATGATGTTGAGAATATACGATTTTTTGAAAATTTAGCGTTTTTGGCAAGTCATCTTGAATTTCGGTATAAAAGTGCTTTATACCATCAAGGCAATTATATTCTTTGAAAGAATATTGACGTGAAAATTACTTGGAAAGAAACTGAGGAATAATGAAATATTGGGCTGGATACCATTTTCATTTTCGAAATTTAGATAAACAAGATTAGTTGTTCTCCTTTGGAAAGTATCACTCTGATTATGAGTAATAAAATATGAAGTTTCAAAAAGAAACGAAATATACTGGTCTTTGTTGATTTTCCTTTTTTTTCTTCTGCAGTTCAGTGGTAATCTACTTCTTATTTTTCAACATTTATGAATGAAAGCGTTAATTATTGGAAAGCAACAAAACTCACTTTATAGCTGTATTGAAATGTGACATTTCCTTAATCAAATTCTAGATAAACTATGTTTATCCCGTGAATGACACTCCCTCTTAATGTCCTCGACCTCCTTTGCCGCAGAAACATGCTCCTCCCTAGAAATTCTTCGCACAAAATTAACATCTGTTGTCAGGCTAAGGCATTTAAAAGATGTTTTTCTGAAATGTGAAAACTTTTTTATTGCATTTTGTAATCCACTTTCGAGCATTCTAGTTATTGATAAATTTTAAAGTGTCTGATTTCTGGTTCAGTGCTAGGCTGCTTAATAAAATTAAAAATACTGGGTGCTTCAAAACAATTATCAGATTTTAATTCACTATATTTCAATATGTATTACAGGTATAAAAATAATACACAAAAAAAGTCGAAAACATTTCAGTTTCAAAAAATTTCGAATAGTCACTAAAATTCTGCAACTGTAGAGATATTTACCTCATCTCTACAACTGTAGAGATATAACAGTGTGCATTTCTGAGGTGGTTCCCCTATAGAGGCTGGAACATGTTTTTCTCTCTTTTGGTAAAAGGTAAAAGCGTAGATAATGCAGTCATTGCGCTAGCTCACATTCGATTTTCTGACAACAGTAGGCACGTACAGATTTTTTTTCGTTGTCATTTCAAAGAAAGAAATCGCTTATCGTAACATCTGGAGTCCTTAGGGCCCACTTAAATAGGACTAGGTCGGCATCCCACATCAGCCAATCCAATGTCGAGGATACGAGTTCCATCTGGAGACTCGCATGGAAAAGTGAAAGTATGCAAGCTAAAATTTGGCATCGGGTTCTATTTTATTCAATTAATATTGAAATATGTAATTTATTTAATATGATTCTTACAGCTTATCAGTGGATACGATTGCTTTTAAAAAAGAAACGACTAGAAAATGTGGCATATTGTTTTATCATTACGATTGAAAAACGGAATAAAATTGTTGAACTAATTCGTTGACAGATTGACTACCCATTTACATAGCCGAGAACGAAAAAAAAAAACCTAAATAAATAAAATTTGATATTTGATTTTTCCACCAACATTATACATCTGTTGCTAATTTTAATTGCAATGAATCTGCAGGAAAAAGTCTAAAAAGCGTTCTCGCTTTTAGACTTCCTCTTGCATTTCTTACTGTAGTGAAGTATCTTCAGTATGAAGCATAATGGACGCCATATTAAATATTGTGGGTCTGCAGGAAAAGTCTGAGAAGCGTTTTTGCTTTGACTCACTAATGTTCGTCATTTCTATGAAGTGACGTCACCTTCAGATAACGTTACTAATTTATCGTTTGGTTTCTTACTTTTAATTCATTAATCTTGCCCACAAAGAATCTAGAAAATATCGTTTGACGTTTCCGAACTTTTTTTGCTTTCATTATCGCACTTTTAAAATACACAACTTATATTTATTCTTTAATGAAATTTTATATTTCTTTTACCATACTTTACGACTTTAACCGTACTCTTAGGAATTGTGTTTCTTAAAAGATTCTGTAAATATCAGAATATAATTTTGAAATCAAATTGGCATTATACTTATTGGATTTTACCACATATGCAATAATTTCCAGAATATTCCAATAATAACGAACTTTTGTCGAATTATTTATTATGTTGAGTTATTTATTACTTTCAACTACTACAATGACAACTACATTATGAATCATAATGCACGCAATATTGTGTTAAACTGATATGCGAACACTCCAACTTATTTCTTTATTCCTAATGCTAAATCGAGTGTTTACTTCGCGAAACCGGTCATTTAGGCAGTGAAATCGTTGCTGAAGGTCGCTTCTGGAAAATCAATTAAAGAACGTCTTCGCATTGCTACAAGCCAATCGGCTACTTGAAATGCGGACAAGGTTTCTTCCTCTAAGAAAGCTGTCATGCCCCAATAAGTGGAAGATCATAGAAGCGAGAGAACGCGTCGTCTTCTCTGTGATTTAAGGGGCGGACTGGACGAGTTAACCGTACCTAAAGACCCATAATGGTCGGGTTGGTGAGTATCCAAGTGAGTGCTTCCATTGATTTGTGAGCTGTGATTTGCCTTCCTCTTCGTATCTACCTCTGTATTTATTATGGGGGGAGCGATTTCACGGGAGACTTCATTTGACGTGCTAGTAATCGGATTAGAGCTAGTCTTTTTTTCCCCCCGTGTTTGTGTCAGAAACGAGTGTTTTTTATTCAACGACTTTTCGTTGTATATTGTTATTTTGAAGTACAGTAAATTCTCGATTTTCCATCGTTTTTTTTTTTTTTCCTTTCTCCCAAGATACTGGAAAAAGCTTTCGATCACAAATTTAAAACAAAGGCACTTTAATGCCAAGTAGGAGGGGGAAAAAACTACTTTTTTTATTGTAAAAAAGTGAACCTTTAACTTGTGAATTAATACACTGCGTATTAATTCATTCGTAGTTATTGGCCTCTTATTATTAATAAAAACATTTCAAAGCTATTTCTGTAATTATCCTTTTTTTCAGTCATTTTGCAGAATTCCCTCAACCATGACTTCTGCAAAGTGGCCCATTCATGAATATTTCCATATTCCTAAATTTCCGCTTGTAGAAGTGTTCTTTAAATGTTGTTGTTGTCGTGTCCATGGAAATGCAAAAAGTGAAGAAAGAAAGTCTCAGATATTGTCAGAGGTCCGGAGGACCACTGCCGCAGCGTTGGCTCTTCATGACTTTAAAGGATCTCCCGAAGTGGATGCATCATCAGCAGCCAGCCAAGCTTTAATATATCTGCTGTAAGAGATGGGCACTCGAAGATGTATCTCGGTGTGAGCTGAGTTTCCGGGCAGTTCTTGCAGTAAATATAGGTTCTTGTCCCATCAGAAAGGATCTTCATTTCCTTATAATGATTTTGTTCTTAATCCAGCCAGTGTAGTTCTTGAATTTGTAGGGAAATTGTTTTTTAAATGTTTTTATTTAAAATAATTTGTTTTATGTTATAAAATTGATGTTTTGTATTTGATTTTACGCTCCCTTCCTAATGTGCTATAGTTTCAAAATGTTTTGCACTGTTGTGTACTCAATGACAATGTACCGTTTAATTATTTTCAGAACCATTCCTTTGTTAATCATTTAATAAATTATATTTTGATTCCGTATCTGTGACAAAATTTGCCAGTGAGTTTGAGAATAAATTTAACTCAAAATTTATAAGTGGAAAATAATTTTCTGCTGTTTGATAGGTTAACTAAAGTTGAACAATAATAAAAACATATATAGAAAATCTGTTTTTAATTAAATTTATTACTTTTGACTTTAAATTCAGTAAAATATATTCGAATTATTGATGATATTTTCGCAT
The DNA here is from genome assembly GCF_947563725.1 of Argiope bruennichi. Classification (NCBI taxonomy): domain Eukaryota; kingdom Metazoa; phylum Arthropoda; class Arachnida; order Araneae; family Araneidae; genus Argiope; species Argiope bruennichi. The sequence goes on along the minus strand of NC_079156.1, from coordinate 134,521,880 downwards.
TTTATTAGTGAGAAATTTAGTATATCAGTTAACCATTCAATTAAAATTAAACATTTTCTGATTTTTTTAAAAAAAATTATTACTGGAATAGGTGACAGCCCTCTGCAGGTGTTTCAATGACCCTAGGCCAGATGTTTGAATCTGCAAATAGCCAAACGCCGTTAAATATCTTCTTGATAATTTCGAAGATACCTCGACCGCCCTGAGGAAATGCGGCGGATGATGAAGCGCTAAAAAAACCTCGCTATCTGCGACATTTATTTCGGTGTTTCCTTTTCCCTGGGGTCTTATCTTCAGGGATGTCAATGGCAACGGAAAGAACCTTCAAAAAGAAGAAAGTAGGCCACCTTTTACGGACGATATTCGAGATAAGATTCTCCCCTCGGACGCTACTTGAATAGCGATGCGCGACATGCTTGACAAAGACCCTGGTCGAGCATCAAGGTCCGATGTTCTAAACTTGGTCAGCCTACCATGGAAAGGGAAAAAGTCTCCGCGGCAAACAACAAAAACTGCTGGCCAAAAACAATCGAGAGATTCGAAGAAGTGGAACGCTGGACTCGATATCAGAGGAAAATTGCTGGAATAAAAATGAATTTGTGTTGTGTTTTGTAGTCAACGAGGTTTTTTTTGCTGAGTGTCGTTTGTCATTAAGTTTCACTGGGATCGTTTCGAGGATTGATGGTAAGGTGTTTCGCTTTCATCTTCGTTTTATTCACTCAGTCACATTTCAAGTGATTTATGATTGCTAGAGAAAGAATTTTTAACGTAATAATTAATTTTCTTTCAATATTTGGGTCATATAAAATGGTAGGTAAATTATTTATCTTCATGTCTGCGGTTCAATGATAATGTATCCAATTTTTATTATCATATTTATTTTTTATTATCATGTTGCATTCTATAGATCAAGGCCTTGTTCTTATATTAGCTCTTATATGCCTTGTTCTTCGTTAGAGAGAATAAAAAATTAAACTCTTTTGCATATAATTTTTTGCTAATAGCATATGTAATAATTAATTTTTTCAAAATTTGTAATATGAAGTTTTATGTTTTGATGTACAATATTTTTGTTGGTATAAACTTCGCATTTTCAGATTTCTTTGCGAAAAAGATCATAATAATTTACTTTTTCCTAATTGATTCACTTTCCAAATTTGAATATGGCATATGCACACGATATTTCATTACTTTTTGTGCTAAATTAGATATGATTAATAAAAATACTTTTTTATTTTTTATTTTCATTTAATTACTTTAATTGCTCGAATTTTATTTATTTATTTGTGTTATAAAATCTTTTAACAATGAAACATTGTAATCCTTTTATAAAATTTGTTTAAAATGAAAAATTTTCCTGATTTATTAGTATGAATTGATTAAACTTTCCCATGCAAATAGCCGCTAGTAACACTTGCATCTGGCCGTGAGAAAATAATTTAGAACAGTTCTTAAAATATTTTGCATAGTCGCCTTTATTCCTCTTTGTTCTTAACGCTTGTTTTGTATCAAATAAATTTATTATTGACATTGGTGTACTGAGGACCAAAATTTATTCTAAATTGAGAACCAAACGATCATTTTCATAAGTATTGAGAATAATGAGATTTTGAAAAATAAAGAATAAGGATTTGGCATTTCTACTCTCTAGTATAAGACAGTTATAACTTTTGAATTCTACTACTGTTGAAAGAAAACATGATTTCGGTTTCAATAGAACGTCTAGCGAAAATTATACATTGAAAAATTGATTTTCAAGATATCACTTGCTGTATGGATTCTTGCTAATATTTTACAATTTATTTTAAAACTAAATAATATGATACTCTACAATATTGTCATTCTGTTATCTTCATTTAGTCTTATCTGCTTACGCCAATTTGAATTTATTCTATTGCGATTTTTTATTAGCTTTTATTTGCAATTAGCTTGCTAATGTAGAAAGTTGATTGGTAAGCTTTTGAAACAATTTTTTTGTGAAATATATTTTAATATATACTTCTTATGTAATTTTAACTTTTATTAAAAAGTGACTTTTGATTTATTAGAAATTTATTATTTATTTGTAGACCATTTAATACCTAATATCCGAGATTTATCTTCTTTAAAAAATAGTCTATCATCATCACTTTGAATATCATTGGATTATTCTGCGAATATATCCTAGTTTTCTTAAGACGCATTTTCCCATGTAATAATTTTTTTTATTACTATGATTTTATCAATAAATTTAACTTTTGATACTTAGATCTACTTTTGCTTATATATTTTTTAAATGTCATACTTCAATTCCAATATGGAATTTGTAAAAAAAAAAAAAAAAAAAAAAAATCGTATTACTTTTACATATTCTTTGCTGTTGTTTATAGGTTGTTTGTTAATTTCCGAAAGATCTTTTATGCTTCTGAAAATTAATTTAAAGCTTGTTTTAGATAATAGTGTTAATTCTCTGAGCACTAACTTTCTTGCGGAGATATTTTCATTTGCACATGAAGAATTTTGCTAAACATAAAGTTGTGCTGAAAAACTCATTATCATTTTGCATATATATGATTTCAACAATCAGTTACTATTTTAATAAAATTAGAAATATGAAGTTAGTCAATCTGCATTTGTTAATTTTTATTTCTGAATTAGTTGTAACTAAGAATTAATAGTAATTATCTTTCGTACTAATGTGAAATTTAGTTATTCATTTTTAGTTTTTTCTTAAACTCCTTTTCCACTAGTATAAAGAAATTCCACTGAATAAATAATTTTAACACAAGTTATCTTTATTAACATTTTTTTTGCATTTACATAAGATTTTTTTTTGTCATTATATGACTTAATATCTGTAAACAGCATAATGAATAGTTGATTATTGATGATAGTTTTTGGCAAAACTCTGCGCCATAAAAAAGCCAAACACTCAGCCAAGCAAGCGTCGGATTTCATCAATGCCGCTGATGTTGACAGCAGTGATTATTATTATATTTTTAAATTTTTTTTTTGTTCAATTTAAGTTTCGGCAAGAATTATTCTCGGCATGTTAAAATTATTCTCGTACTAAAATTCTTAAGTTTACTAGTTTTAAAATTCATTGTAAAAAATTCAGAATCTGCAATATTCATAGGAAATACGTCACAGAAATCACATATTCTAAATTGAAACAGTTGAATAAATGTTTCATTTAAAAACTCTCGTGAAATTTCTTCATTTAAAAGGCTATATTCTCATTCTCCCATGGAAAATATTTTTATCTCTTTCCAACCGCTAAATGGCCATCTCATCTCATTCCACCCTAATTTTTGATGTTATGACTTTAAATCAGGGGTGGGTAGTAAGTAGACTGCCATCGACCGGTGGACCACCAAGACATTTTGGGGTGACCGCCTTTACTAAGACGCGTATACTAAAAGAAACACGTTTATGGGACATAGTATTATCTTTATCTCTTGAGGAAAGTGAAATTTTTCTCCTCCAAAATGACATAATTTTAAAAGCACGTTGTTCAGAATCTAAAGATAACGTTCAGAATTGAATAGACGTATCCTAATTTTTTTTTTTTTTTAAAGTTGCATATCATTTAACTTGATTCTTTGACTCTACCTACCTGTGCGAATCTGCATTTTCAACGATGAGTACAATTCAGACAGCATATCGTTCCCGTCTCACAGACGACCCCTTAGAGTCCAGGGCAAGATTAGCAGTTAGTTATCATATAACGAGATATTGGCGGACGGCATATAACCGAACTATAACTACGAGAACTAACTTTAGATGAAAAATGATTTTCCAATGTATTTTGAATTGTTTGATATTAATTGCACCATTTGATATTATTATATTTGTGGCTATTATTATTATATTTGTAGTTATAGTGGTAAGTGCATTTTTAGCCTTTATTATTAAGTTATAATAAATATTGTAGACTTGCGCCTCTGGGTGAACCGCAGCACCTTGAAAAAATTAGAAGTAGCTCGTACCCTGAAAATGTCTGCTCACCCCTGGTTTAAATAATTTTTAAGTTAGCTTCAATAACCTTCAAAATTTATTGTCATCGCCATTATATTGTTACTTAATGTTAATCTCCATAAAGCCCTTACAGCCGAACCTTATTTATTTTATAAGCTACTTTATTCGGGATTTCACCATATTTCAAAGAACCACTCAGGGAAAAAAAAAAAGAAAAAAGCACTCGCATTAAAACTGTAACGAATATCTAGTTCAAAGATCTTGTTACTAGGAAACACTAATAAATAAATAATAATTAAAAATTGTAATCATTATTATTTATAAATATTTATTTTAGTTTTCAGATAAATATTTATGTATTAGTAATTAGATAAAGCAGTTTGTTTTAATTATAAAGACAGTGTAATAATCTCTCCTCCCTTTACAGGAGTATGATCTGGAGCAGAAGATCGACTTGGAGATCAAAATGCAGGAGGGCACCAATAAGCTGCTGGCCGCCTGTCGCTACCAGCTGCAGTCCCTGGAGGCCCTCAAATCACTCCTGACTTCCAACGAAAGGATCAGCGCTTATATGCTCGAGCTGCAGCGTCGGAAATCCCTCAAACAAACAAAGTTAGTTGGTTTTGCTTACTAACGAACGCTCATTTAGGGTAATCAAACTCACAGAAAAATTTGACTTATTTTGCACCTGCTTTGTCTTTTGCTAAACATAAGATTATTAGCTGGTACGGTTTTGGCATTTTTATTATTTGTATTTACCATGCTCCCACTGGGGGACACCATAAAAATGCGGTTGATTAGCTTCCGGTTTGGTGGTTGGTTCCCACTTCCCCTGTAGGTATAGAAAGAGGCGGGGGTTGGCTACCTCCCATCGATGATGGGAAGTACTTCCCTAGAGAAGGGTTGTGTCGTTGCCAGTGATGGACCTTAGGACTCAACCACAGTTCCCGCCAGTGTTGCTGTCGCGGTGGTTCGGTCATTCAGTTTTAACCGTGTGCTTACGAGCAGGTAGGAGTAGTCAATTAATGGTTACCACAAAAGATTTTGTCTACTCTTATTGCGTTCGAATAGTTCATTTATAAACGTTAGAGATGGATGGATATATTCAGTTAGCCAACTGATGTACCGCTGAAAAGATTATTAAATCCAAATTTTTATTCAGTCTTTTCGCCCTATTAATCGTATCTTGTAAAATATTTTCGAAGCTTTAAAATCTTAGACTAAAAATAATTCACACTTCTATGACAAAAACTGATCGACTTATGAGCTTAGATATTCTTTATGTGTACCTAATCAATGACTGCCGTAAACAAGTGTACGAACCAAACCTCGTACTGACATCGAGTTTTTAGTCCATAATTTTGCATTTTAAATTATATATTTCCTTTCTGAAAATGACAAGATACGAAATTATAATGAGCGAAATTTAAAGTCTCATTTAATTTCCATAGCAATAATTTTAATTCGTCAATACGCTTCTGTTTAAACAAAAATGTCGGTAAATGCGGTATTTAATTCTCTTCTGAAATTGATTATTTAAAACTACTGTACATGTTTCCCTGATTTATTGAGGAAGCAAAGTTTTGGAAACTACTATTTTGAGATGTTCTTTGAATCATGTGTGACTGAATTTATCCATGGTTATTATCTGATCAGCGGTGCTTTTCAATTTTCTTTTATAGTTTTTACTTCTAATTTCCAATACTTTTTAAACTGTCATTCCCCTCATTTCTTTCTGTAATTGCCTTATAGAGTCTCCTCTTATTAGAATTGCCGATCAATTATTGCAGAAAATAATGATGCTAAATTTACCAAATGTCCCTGAAATTTGATTTGCTTCGATAAAATGTGACCTTGCTATTTCTGTCTGTTAAAGGACGTAATGTCTGGTGTTATAACTTCACGGACTGAGGTCAGTAGGATCAAAACAAAATATCACTGAAGGCCCATTGTCTGTTTCGAATGGGTTCATGTAAGTTCGTCTTAATTCAGAACTTACTCACGTTTAGGTGATGCGGAAGTTGAAAAAAAAGGGATCACCGGCCGAGGTGTCATTCTCATCATTTCAAAAGAAGACGCATACCACCGTGATTTCCATCTCTCATATCATATTCATAGCTTCTAATTCAAATTATAGTCTCGATGGAGAATATGTCTAAAAATGTGCGTTTTCTACTATGAATTCAGTCTTAAAAACTCTTCGGTTAACCGAATTGAGGGGGATTTTTTTTTTCTTAACCAAGTATACACTGGCCACGGTGTATTTTCTGTGCATCAAAGTTGTTTCTTTGACCAAAGTTTGACTTGTCAGTGTGGCACCGAAGAAAGATCTATAAATCACGTGATCAAAGCCTGTGCACGATGGTGAGAACACAGACTCAGATAGCCAAGGAATTGGATATCTTTTGATGCCGAAAAACTCATAAAAATTCCAGTCATTAAATCTTCTATTAAGGGCATTTTGTCAAAACTTTTGTCTTTAGCTCTATCCTAATGTAAAAAGTGAACGCTCATTTAATGTATTTTATGCATTTTTAATGTTTCACAACTTAATACGTAATGTGTTTTTTTTTCTGTTCTTTTTCTATACCAATATGCGTTTTCCCTAGAGGGTCCTTTATTGTTTGCAAAGGTCCAATGTCATCAAGTGTAGTTTCTTCCTTCGTGCTAAGTGGAGTTGCTCTTCGGTGGCCCCATCAAGTTCCCCGCATGGCCTCTGGCTTGGGCGGGATATCGCACATCTACACTATGAAGTCTAAGGAAAATAGGAACCATGAAATCTCACTTATTCATTTAAATATGTGGTTTTACATACTGGTCACACTCTAACAGATATTAATAATATTGTGTTTTAAATGTGTGGGAATGGCAATTTAGTAACGAATACAGGGTGTCCTACAAGGTATGCAGTGTCTAATATTTACAAATTCGGATAGAACACTTAAGACGAGTATTTTGATGTATAACATGCAGGATCCTTGAGTAGTCTAGTCATAGTCTAATTACCCACATGCTATACATTAAAATACTCGTCTTAACGTATTCTATCCGAATCTGTAAATATTAAACACTACATGGCTTGTGGGACACTCTATACTTTCTACGTGCAGTCAATAAGAAGAGAAAAAAATTTATTGAAGAGGTTTTTGTTCCTGTAGCGTTCATAATGCTATTAATTGATATTTCTGAATAGTCTATTTCCTGGTTATTACTCTTTATTAATTTATTTAAATTTATTAATTAAAAAATGCTAAAGATTTAAAATAAAAGTCCGTTACCAATATATTTTTAATATAATGAATTAAAACATTTTCTTTTTCCTACAGGAGTCCTCAGAAAACGCCTCTTCTTCCATGTTCGGGAAAAGTAGCCATAAGTGGTCAGTTGCTCTTTTATATACATCTTTGTAAATTTTGAATTAATTATATCATTTGCATATATTTACTGGTTACCTAAGTTGTATTACTTCAAAAAGTGAATTCATTATTATTTTCGAAAATTTCCATTATTTGTTCAAATTATAAAAGACTGCATGAAGTTTTAATACAAACTGTATTAAAAATTGAAGTATAAAATTGTATTAAATATTGAAGTATTAAATTGTATTAAATATTGAAGTAGTAAATTTTAATTTCAGCGTACAGATTAGCATTGTTACAAAGTTAGCATTTCTTGTCAAAGACTAAATCAGACTATAGTATAATGAGTTGGTAGGGTACTGGATTCGCATCCCTTGGGTTGTAGGTTCGAACCCCGCCGGTCGAAGACCCTCCGTGTGCAAGGCGGCTGGTGCACGTATAAATCTGTCGCAACCACAAAGTCCTCCAACTCGTGGCAATACCCCTGGGGGTACTGGATCAGAGGTGACCGTGCTCTGATTCAGGTCAAAATTACAATCTGTGGATGAGTGGAGGAAATGTATCAGTGAAGTCAGCCCCGTAAAAAGGGCTGTGACGCATGAGTAGATAAGTCGTACTTTTGGCCTAGATGCAAAACTAAAACATTGCTAGACTAAAACAAGAGACGCTAAAACTCGGCTTAAAATCGCTAACTTCGTCAACGGGCTTGTCTATGATCAACAACAGCATAGTATAATGAAGGATTTTTTGTCAAACAAGTAAATAAAGAAACTTTATTTATTTATTTTTGCTTTGGTTTTTAGGATGATTGTTAGTTTTCTCGTTACAATTCCACACTGATCCTACAGAAATGAGAAATTGCTTTAGAAGTTGTACAATGCCATTCACAATAAAGAAAAGTAGATGTTCTTTATAAATATTTTAACAGGAAAAAATAAGATGTTGTAGTGTCAATTTTTCCCTCAACTATTATGATGTAATTAAATCTATGTAAAGCTTTCAAGAAAAAATACCTCTCTAAAAGCTTTTGATTTTAGGAAGACAAAATTATTTTTAAAATAAGCCTAATTCATTTATTCTGACAAATTGAATATTAATACTCATCTAAAAAACACTACTTCATTTTTTTAAGTGGCAAGGGATGTTTGCTTGGATCTTTCAGTTTTTTTTTTTTTCAGGTGTAACTTTTTTTTTTCAGTTTTCGATCGATGAGATTCGTCAATAGTTATAGAAAAATGTCCAATAGAGCAAATTATTAATATTTTTATTAACTAATAACAGGTATGCGATTCTTCACGGGTTCGCGGGTTTCCAGTTTTTTTTTTTTTTTTAATAAAAAAAATCTGTAATTTATTAGACTGTAGGAAAGTTCTACCGTAGATGGAATGTAGAAATTATTTCTTTCTTTTGACACATCCCTTCACAGCTATCTTGCAAGGCTGTCAAATAACAGAGAAATATTCATCAGATCCCGAGGTTTCAAAAATTTCTTCCACATCTGAATCTTGATAATGAAGCTGATAATTGTATCAATGTAGCTGATATTCTGAAGCAAATTATGAAATGCCATTTGAGATATGCCGATAAAAGACCTGAAAAAACAAAAAAAGCCATTAATATGCCCGAGATATGCATCAAAGGTCCATTGACCATTTAAATATTTAATGTTTGTTAAAATATGTTACTGAGGTATATTTGCAGTAATTTATAGTACAGGTATATTACAGTAAAGCTTTTCGCTCATATTTAAATATATTTGTTGTTCTATATGCATACATTTTACCTTTGTCCTGATAATATACTTCTTAAACTGTCTTTGGGAAAATCTTATGCTATTGATTGCTAATTTTTATAAATATTTTGAAATGAATATAAAAGCCAACTGGTATGTAGTATTGCTAGTTGGACATCGTTTATAGTTGTTGGATGGCTTTCATTGTACATTAATTATTTAATTTATACTTTTTGTATGTTTTTTCTTTGTGCTTTGTTTTGTATCACATTATTGGATTCTCTCTCTCTCTCTCTCTATATATATATATATACTTTAAACTAGAAACAGAAAAAAAAATCGTTTGGGTATCAAAAATGTTTACAGTGAAAGTCCCTTCTATTTATTTAGTCTACTCTCTAAATCTACCCTCAACGAACTTCATTTTTATTTCCATATAGAGGAAGAGATAGTGAATTTCGATTTGATTTCCTATGTTGTTTTTCGGTGTCCTTTTCCCTCCCTTTTCACTTCATAAGATGCTCAGGATCAGGAACATGAAGTGAATAGATTTCATCGAGGTTGACTGGGTTTCTATCCTTGCCGCTTGGAGGGCTTCAAATGGTAGTTGATAGGATATTTTTTAATATTATGTGTATGGGCCAAACAAAAACTGCTGTTGAAAGGAGTGACCGTTATTTAGGAGCGGATACTTAAAGAAGTCTCAATGTTATTTTAGGAGTCAGCAAGAGACCCATATGCTTATGCTTCAACATACCTCATGAAACAGAGGAGTAAGTTCCTGAGTGTGTAAGAATTAAGATTAAGATTCTTAATTTATGACAAAATGAACTTCTTGTAAATTCAGATGTGTCATTCAAGAGAAAAGTAACATCATTGCTCAGTAGGATTATCATGGATATATATATATATATACAGTAGACTCCCGATTATCTGCGGGCGGGTTATCCGCGCCTGCCGCACAAAGTTTTTTTTTTTTTTTTTTTGACTGATTTTTTCAAAAAGGTGCAGTTTTACAGTTATGCTTTTGTAATTACATAATACATTACAGTATTAAAACAGTACATATGTATTCATTTTTCTGTGTATCCTTGACGCTTCTCGTAAATACTAAGCACTTTTCTGTTTTCATTAACAAAATGCATTTTAGGTTAGTTTTGAGTGATATTCTAAAATATTAAGCGTTAGTTAAACATTTCCTGCTGTTTATTTTACGTTTTATTGTACATAAAACGATTTTTCAAAGTTGGAATGACTGTTTTCTCTTTTATTATACCCGTTTTTAGCTTTTTTCGGATTATCCGCGATTTTTGTTATCCGCGGCGGCCGCGCCACCCAATTCCGCGGATAATCGGGAGTGTACTGTATATATATATATACTAGCTGACCCGGCAAACGTTGTTCTGCCATATAAATTAATTCTAGTGAATATTTTGGTTGTTAATTAAAAAATAACGAATGTATTGTAAGTGGGGGGGGATGGGATCTATGACATAAAGAGGAATGGAGCGATGTAGACGATGATCGCCGAGAAAAAAAACATTCATTTTCTTAATACAATGTATTTCATTAACGTAACGAACATATACATTGTTTGATCTCTTAAAAGTTAAACGTAAAGTGAAAAAAGTAATATATTTTTTATCCTAAAGTATAAAAATGAAATAAAGAAAATCAATATTCATTTCGAAGATCAATTAAATGTATGATATTTTTTGTCAGTCCGTCTTTAGCCAACACAAATAAACTTGACGATTTGCCCACGCGAGAACATGCCACGTATAATTGTCCATAAGAAAAACGTGGTGTTCCCAAATCTAAGCTGCAAACAGTACTCACTCATACCTACCAAACCTACTCATACCTACCAAATACACATAAAAAATTTCATAAAAATCGGTCGAGCCGTTTCGGCGGAGTACGAACACAAGCACCACGACAAGAGATTTTTATATATTAGATATTAAATCCTAATTAATTTCCTAATTTTTATCTTAATTTAGCCCATATTAACTTCATGTTAAAATGCTCCCTTATTTACTGATTCAATTCTACATTTTTTGTTTAATTAATGCTACCGAAACTCTGAAAAAATGCTTAAACAGCGGTTCTCACACTCCGAGTGAAGGGATAAAAATTTGTTGATCTGAACAAATTCTTTTAAAAGATCCCTATAGTTAATTCCCTTACCTAAGTCGACACCTATAAAGAAATAACTATCAGAATCTCACAATATCATGGGGATAAATATTTCGTTGGCTCTTTTCTCTTTTCGCTCTTGTGTCGCGCTGTGAATTGACGTGCCTCGGCGTGTCTTGCTTCTACATAAATTATGCCTCTCGGGATGGAATAAAATTTTAAAATTACAAAAGTGCCCTCCCTCTTCGGCGTCGGAACTGCTCAAAAATAAGTGTTTTACATTATATATATATATATATATATATATATATATATATATAAAAGCTTATTGTGTGTGTATGTGTTGGCGCTCTACAGGCCAGACCGTTCGACCTATAGCTACCAAATTTGGCACATGCATACCTTGGAGGTCGGAAATGTGCACCTTTTGTCCCTTTTTTGAATTTTTAATTAGAATTTTAATTATTAATTAAAAACTAACTTTCCCGCCAAAAAAATCTTTTCATTTCCCCACCGCCAAATGAGTAAGGCTTCAGTTTTTTTTCCGACGCTAAAGAGGATAGGCTTAAGAAATTTTCGGCAGATTATTTCAAACGATTCTATTTATTTTCTTAATGTTTGATGCATTTAAAGTTAAACATTGTTAATTAATAGATCTTTCAGATTCATTCTGTAGTACTTTTGAATTAAAATAGAACAGAATAAAGGAAATTAAAAATTTCTAATCTGCATAGTGTTGCCCCAACTGGAATAGAAAATTCACGCATTTGCGTTGCCATAATTGGCGTTGAAAATTCACTCATGCGCATTTGTTCTGATTGTTGACAACTATTTTCAACGGATACGACTTGGTTTTGAAGGTTTAATATGTTTTCGACAGATTATTTCAAACGATTCTGTTTATTTTTTTAGTGTTTGATGCATTTAAAACTAATCATTTTTAATTAATCGATCTGTTCATGATGAATCTGAGAAAATTTTGTTGAAAACTTCTTGAGATATTATGTAAATTATGAAAAATATTATTTAGTACCCATAAGGTTTAAATGCTCAGCAACTCTGTTTTCAGTACTCTTATTGAAAATAGATGCTTCATTTCAGTAAATATATATATATATATATATATATATATATATATATATATATATATATATATATATATATATATATATATATATATATATATATATATTGCAGTTTAATCATTTCCATAAAGCATAAATTCTACGGGAGCTAACAGAAAATTAGAGAAATACATATTACGTTATGGCTGAAGGCTTTTATAATATTATGAATGAATTATATGACTATTAAAATTTGAAGCTTTAAAATATTTTAATGAAGAAGCAATTAAAATGGGAGTTCCATAAAATATTTAATTATTAAAATTTTAACGTGCATTAAGATTGGCGAACCGGCTGGTCGCCAAAGGCGGCTAGTATATAATATGTCGCTTTGTAAAACATCGCAATTAAGTGAATAGTAAATGATTAAAGAGAAATATATAGATAAAGAAATGGTTCTCCCTTATGACTGACTTTCTTTTTCTTTTAGATATCCGAATGCCTTTGATCTGGAAGGACAGCGACCATTTCAAGAACCGGGGCGATTACCGGCGCTTTGCTGTGTTCTGCCTGCTGAAAGTCGGCACCGAAGTATTCGACACAGCGATGATCAATAACGTGGATCGAAGTATGACGGATATCGCATTTGAGGACGTCATTACGTTGTATGTATTTGTTGCAAGTTAACTGTCGTAATTTAAAAAAAAATAATTTTATTATTTTTAATTTATTATTTATATGAAGCCAGAAGCATGCTCAGATTTCAAACCAGTTTCTTACATACTGCTTTCTTTAACATTTGCACATATATATGAAATACAAGATTCAGAAGATAAAAACATGATACAAATTAAATTAATTCATTTAAGGTTTTGATATTAATTTGAAATTGACGAGAAAGATAATTTTTATATTCTTAGGCGATAGTTTAAGTTATCCAATCCATAATCGATTGTTATGAAACCACGAAATTCACCGTTGAAGTTTAAAAGAAGAAAGAGATAGTTGGCAACGCCTCTATAGCATGTATAAATTCAAACTTTTGCCAGCTTTCCTCATTTGGAATGGGAAACTAAAAAGTTTCTGTGCCATCCATTCAAACTGAAACTTTCGATAATGGATTGCTTCGAAAAATAAATCTAGCGAAGTCGTAGTTCGGTTTTCAGAATATGAGTGGCTTCGACAAAAAAAATCTAAGTGACAGAGTAATTGTATTTAGAGCATATATATAATGAAATAAATTTTTATGCACCTTAAAATTGATTCTTTCCCAGACCACTTAATTTTAAAATAAAAATCTTCTAACTTAATGAAAATATAAAAGCATTTCTGCTTTTCTCTAATACAGTGGTTCTCAACCAACCGTCACACGTAATCAGCGAGACATGTTCGACAGTCCATATAAAAAAGCTGCCTAATGGATATGGATTTTAAGAACGATGTTTTTTTGAACAAGATGGGACGAATATATTGAACTGTCAGGTGTGGAATTAAAATTTCATTTATAATAATTATTATTGGAATATGATACAGAATAATTTTCACAACCTATGCATGTTTAAATGCGGAAAATTAATTTTTACGAATTTGAACTTCATCACATGAACAATTCCAGTTCTGGAATGGTTCTCTCTGCCGGTGCGCGCGCACCGTTAATCAGTATGTTTTAATTCTTGGCTGAGATTTAGGATATCTAATTCTGAAAATTGAAAGAAAGGTTGTAAGAAAGTGAGTATCTTGTGTTCTTTATGTGAGAATTTATTATTATAAATGTTTTATTGTCCGTCTTTTCTGAAGTGTGATATTTTAGCTGGTAAATGCACTATAATAGTGCCACAAAATGTATTTATAGTATCCTTTTTTTCAAAGAAGGATTCCTGGATCTCCTTTTGCCCGAGGATATATCATGTCCTTCCAAAAATTCGTCCCTCACGCAGGAGGGCTTCATACTTTGTTCAATTTCTGGCCTGCAGATTCTAGGAGTTGGAAACTACTTATCTAATGAGTGGACCGAATTTTCTCTTTTCTTAATATTGAAAATATTGTACCTAAAGAAGTACAATGGACTAGTAATTTGTTACAAAATAAATAGATTAATAATAAATAAGTTGATACCAATCTTTAGCAGGAATTCCTTCACAAGCTCGTCAGTTTCCGAATTAGATTGCCCTTCTTTGCACAAATGTGCAAATAAATTTTAAATTTACTCACAATCTGCAACATGATTGATTGATCGGCCGTTTTTCTGGAATTCTAGCGTATGTTTTCACTCAAGTAAAGTTGATCTAATTTCAAGTTAAAAAAATATTTTCTTTAATATCTGAAATGATAATGAACCTATTCAAAGAAGAAGGAAAAGTACCAAAATTAGAAAAATTCCCCATTTAAAAAAAAAATTTATTCCATTATGAAAGGACTATCCGGCTGCAATATGAGTTGGAAACTACTCAGCCTGAAAAACGGAATTAGAATGACTTAGGCTTAAAAAACACAAGAATACGGGAATTGAGATAATTGCTTTACTTTATACGTAAATTCTATTACCGTGTCTTGTTTAAGTTTTCATTCTGTTGAATTTTTGGCATTGTTAGCAAATGCCAAAGATACTGATTCTTTTGAAATGCGTTATACTATAGTTCATAATATCGAAGATTATTTTATTGAAATTTTTCGATATATATATATATATATATATATATATATATATATATATATATATATATATATATATATATATATATATATATATATATATATATATATATATATATATATATATATATATATATATATATATATATATATATATATATATATATATATATATATATATATATATATATATATATATATATATAATATTGCTATCTGTATATTTTTTATTATAAGAATTTTTTTAAAGAATAATTTGCAAAATGCTGATTTTAAAAGGTTAAATGAATATCGACAAAATATATTTGTATTAAATTAAAGGAATAAAATAAATTCAGAAGAACTATACTATCAGTCATAACCTCACCTGCTACCTAAATTCTGCTGTTAGTGCAATGCATTTCTCATATTTCTTTCAGTCTGTCTTCCTCTGCTCTCATTTAATCGTAATTCATTCTTTGACAGCAACAACGTACCGCAGGATTTCGAATTCCGTCTTGAAGTTTACAGTCACGTCTTGCAGGAAGATCTGTCAATCGCCAGTGCTTCTAACAAGCTCAAGAAAAAGATATCGTATTCAGTCAGCAGAGCCATAGGAAAAAGGATGTCAGATAATTTTGTAAGTATGCAAACCTTTTCAAATACCCTAGAGCTGCTTTGAAACGGGACGGTAATATGACTAAACTAAGTTAAACGGACTAACTAAACTGAGGGGACGTCATGGAAATCAAATGTTATGTGTTATTTCTTAAAAATTAACTACGATGAGGGTGCAGAATTAAATAAAAAAAAACTATGTTTCGGGTGCAGTTATATCTTGCCTCTAATGAAGATTGGATGTGAAAAATCATATTATGTATATTCACTTCGCCATGCCAGTATTCATCTTATCGGTAACCTTTACATGTTTTTGTTTAAGTTTTCTTAGCAGATGCCATTCTGTGTCCCATATTTAATGATATCAAATATTTGCCATGTTGCACGATGTTGATCTGGTCACCTGAATATGGCACTGGTCTCACTTAATGACTGCAATATTTACGCATTTACTGTCGCATTTGCGATTGCGGATGATTTATATATTCATGGACACTTCATGTTATTAATTGGCAGATTCTACAAGACACACTACTCGGAAGAAAATTTATTCCAAACGAGAACCAGCGAATTAATTAAGCCAAACACCATATCATCCAATTACACTTATTTTTTGTCCAAAATAGCCTTAATTTTTTGCATCTGAGTATTGAATTAATATATTTCGCCGTATGTAAAGGAATACTTAGGTGCCATTTGTCACATAAAGCAAATCCCTTAATCTTAATCTTTCTCAAATCATGAGGGAGGCTGCAGTAACCTGGTGGTAAGGTCTCGGCTTCGAAATGGAAAGGTTTTCGGGCTCGAAACCCAATTCCACCGAAGAACCGTCTTGTAAGCGGGTCTGGTGCGCTTAAATAACTTGGGGCCAAACTTTCTCCTTCTGATGTGACGTGGAGGTTTGGAGAGGGGATGTGCCAGCCCTGGTGTCGTCCTTGAAATCTGACCACGGTTCAAAATCACGTGGTCCGTCTCAAATTAGCTCTAGCGTAATTTTAAAACTGGGCATTAATATAACTGAACTAAACTCCACAAATCATGACTGAAAGTGAGTCCATTTAATAAAAATTGATTATGTAATTAGTAATAATGTAAATAAAATGATCGGCAAATTGTTTCATTGACGATTTTCTATTTCAGAGAGAAGATGGGAATACAAAAAACGGGTAAGTATATATTCAAAATATTTTTTTGTAAAGCGCGCTTCTTTCGTAAATTGATAGCTTTGTAGAAAATTGCATTTATTGAATTAGAAGTTGTTTTAATATGTATTCTGTCGTTACTTTATATTAATTATAATAAGTTTTACAAATGTTTAAATAGTTCTTTTTTTTTCTTTTTCTTTTTTTTTTTTACAATTTCAAAACAATTATAATTTCTAAAAGTTTATTCTAAAATAAAAAAATTTATAAGCTAGATAATATCTAAAAATTACGATATGAGAAACAAAACCGGCATGCACGATTCAAAACTTGTTCATAATGAGCCTACAGCTACCAAATTTGACGCGTAGCTACTTCTTGAGTAATAAGTGCTCAATAAGAATGAATTTTTTCAAAATATTGTTTAAATTTTTAGTTAAGATGAATCGAAATGAAACTAACTTTTCCCTTCAGAAAAGATTATCTCTTTCAAGTCATTTACACCGGTTTAAAATTTAAAAAAAATAATAATAATTGCTTTTCAGTTGTGCTCATTTTATTTCCTAGGTTTTTTTTTAATTCTAATTTTTTTTAAAATTAAGTATATTGTGTTACAGCTCTTTTTATTGTTTTATTTACTATGTTTATACACACGTATGTTGCTACGATATATATATATATATATATATATATATATATATATATATATATATATATATATATATATATTTACTTTCTCGTAGACAAAGTTTAGAGAAATCTATTGCTGTCGTCTAAAAAGTCGAACAAAGTTAATTCAGAAACGCTTTGAGCTAGGTGGATGAAACTTGGCATAGGGTCTTTACACCAAATTTGTAAATTTGAGCAAATATAGAGGAAAACTCCATTGAGAAGAAGTCTACCTGCCCAGTTGTTCGAATATAAGTTAACATGATAGTTACAGAAGGAAGAAAGCTAAGTAGATAAAAGTCGGCACTTAACATCTTCATTGTAGACACGTATCAAATGTTGAGCCAAATCCAACGCGAGGTTGGCGTTTAGTCGGTCTGTACTCACAGAAGCATGTAAAACGCAATAATATATCAAATTTGATATATGATTTTGTGACTTCAATTGTAGTTTTGTATCGAATTCTGATTTCAATCGGTGAGAAAAACAAGAAGAAGAAGGAAAAAAAAAAAAAAAAAAAAACGCATTAAAACATAAAATCACCTTTAGTGAAGAGTATACGAGAAAGTTTTGAAGAGACCACTCCCACCAGCTGTGCATTATCTATAATTAACAGTAATATTTTTAAAAGAAAACAAAGACAGACGGATCGAGCCTTAAACATTATCATGCTATTATGTTTCGAACTTGTAGTTCGAATGACTTTTAATTATTTTTTTTTATCTACAGCTATTCTGACTTCGAACTAGTTGCCCATGCCAAACTTAACCTGTCCGATGCCAATTCGCGCATCAAAACTTACGATCTTGTAATGGAAACTACAGATAAACATAACCAGTTACCTCTCTTCGGGCATTTTTGTTGCCGTCTTGCTGTGCAGCCCAAGTGCATGGTGGAAGAAGTATACTCAGGGTATTTAAGTCTAGTCCAAGTGAGTATTCTGTGTTTTGATTCCAAGTCAACGGAAAACATCTGTGTTTGTTGACTTTACTGAAAACACATGTATTCCGAACTAAATGAAAACCATATCCTGTTCTTGATATAATAGTGTCTCAAAATCATAGAGCGAACTTTAAAGATAGATCAAGCTTACAGGAACTTATCAGTTTTGCTATAGTATTTATCGGAAGCGCTGAAAGAGATCCCCAAAAGGTGACTTTGTCACTGAATTAAGTTAGAGAAAAGGACAAACCTAATAAAATCTACTACACAGATTTATCATAGACTAACTATTCCGACCCGGTCGATGGCACGTAGAAAAATTTGAATGACCGGACCGAAGCTATAGCAACACTGGCGGGAACTGTGGTTGAGTCCTCATTCCGTTCAAGGTACAACCCTTTCCTAAGGAAGTATGTCCCGTCATCGATGGCAGGTAGCCAACCCCCACCTTTTCCTATACCCACAAGGGTGGCGAGAACCAGCCATCATACCGGGAGCTTCTCATCCTCAATAACGAGGTGCTCCCCTTGGGAAACATCACAGGTTTAAAAGCATTCAAATTTGCCATAGCACAACAATACATTTCCATGATTTCAGGTTGCATAGAGTGTGACAAATACGATGATATCAGCAACAAATCGCTTGAATAATTTAAGTATATATTCAAGAGACTTGCTCTTTGAAGCAATAGGACTGTGATGGCCTGGTGACTTCAGGCTGGAAGACCCAGGTTTGAAACTCGGTTTTAATTATAACAGTCATGTATACGAGCTTCTGTATATCTGACATCATGTGTTTAATATCCTTCTGTTGGTGTGTTGCGGAAATATGGAGCGGTGACTCCAGCTCAGATGTCGTCCTCAACATTTGACCGGAGTTCAAAATCTCAAAACCTATTATAAAATACTTCTCTTGTTTGCTTTTAAACGGGACATTATTAATAATTAAACCGAAATATGAAACGATACGCTTCTCCTGTTATTATTTATGAAGTTGCTCTGTTGTTCTATTGCACATTCGCGTTTCATTAACCGTTTCACTACTGACCTGGTCAAACGGGTCGTGAAAATTTTATACCGATGGACTTGTTTCTGTCTCAAATGAGGAGTGCATGATATCAAACGATTGCTTGCTTTACAGGATGCCAAGGATGGCAGAAATTAGTCCGCCAGTATAGAATTTGCACAGTGGGTTGCGCCAGGATAGTAACGAAAGGGTTCATTCTTCGTTGAGCAATTTATCTATCGTATCATTTTCTTTTATTTAATTCAGATAAAGAGCCACTTGTAGATCACCCCTCCCTTTACGTTTCCGATTCTATGTTCCATTCCATTGTGTATGCTTGACAGGCCTTTAAAGATTGTCTCATGATTGTGAAAATCACTTCAATAAATTTTTATTGTTTTTCTTATTAAACTATGTAAATGAGATAAAAATTAAATTTTAAAAATGTTCGAATGTAGCACATGAAAGGTGGTGCTTATTACTACATACAATTTAAAACATTATTAGTATTTAGTCCAGAGAAATATAAAATTAGTTTTTTATATGTGCTGCTATTTGTCTTTGTTTAGCAAATCGGGAACATAACTGGTTCCCGAAGAATGTTATGCTCTCTGAAAAACTTCACTCTCTCCATGTGGTCCAATTTCGCCGATGTCCATAGTTCAAATCCTGATGTGGTTATACCAATCAAAACGGTATGTTGTTTTTGTAATTTATAATTAAAAATTAGAAAGAAATTTATAATGTTTCAGATGAAATAATTTTTTGCAATATAAAATCTTAAAATTTTCTTTTTCTTTTTTTTTTCTTTTGATTTTATAAAAGAAATCCATATAAGCTCATTTTTGTTGTTGTTGTTGTTGTTGTTGTATTTGTAACATTTTTAATTCAATTTAAGTTGGAATGAAAGCAAAATAAATATTAACGAAAAATGTTTTAAATTAATGTTCTATTTGTATGTAAGAGAAATAAATATTAACGAAGTCACATTATTAAATTCCTATGAGATACTAAACAAAAAACGAAATCAACTTTTATAGAAATAACGTTTAGTTACATCTGCATGAACTCTAATGACAGCTTACGTTTTTTAGTTCATCTTATCACCATGGAGCCTTATAACATCAAGCGAAATGGTGCCCCAGAAACTGCGAACTTAAGGCTAAATTTCCGATGCCATATTAATATTTTTCTTGTTTATTTTTGAAACGGAGCAGATTTCATTTAATCAAATCACTGATTCTATATATACTTTTATCTGAAGAGAACAAACCTCCTGCTCTCTCTGAACACTCAGGGTTCCCTGGATACCCTGCTGCTGATGCTCTTGCACCTTAGAAAGGAATTGAAGTTTTGAGATTTGGGCAGGAATCATGTTGAATCTTTGCACAGATGGTGTCCGTGTTTCTTGCAGAAACTCTCAGATTTCTTTATGATGAGATACATACTCGTTTTTCCAAGGTTGCTACTGCAAATTGTTTCTAGGATCATTTTTATGAATAGGGCCGCAGTGGCCTAGTGGTAAGGTCTCGACTTCGGAATCGGAGGTATTCAAATTTGAGACCCGATCCTATCGAAGAACCGTCGTGTAAGCGGGTCTGGTGCTCGTTAAATCCGTCGGGGCCAAACGTTCTCAAGCTAGTGTGGTGCGGTAGTTTGGAGAAAGGGGTGGGGTGCCAGCTCAGGTGTCGCCCTCGTCATCTGACCGTGGTTCAAAATGACGAGGTCAGTTCCGAAATAGCCCTAGTGTTGCATTAAAACGGGACGTTAATATAACTAAATTAAATTAAACATTTTTATGAATACAATCTTTCATTCACGTAAGATTTACCTGGTAGGAAAATCAAGATATTCACTGGATTGATTGGCCAACCAGAAATCTTTACCTAAATCCTGCAAAATATATCTGCAATGCTTATGGGAGACTAAGCACTGCTACTACTTCATCAATCCAGTGCAATCCATGATTAAAAATAAAAACGTTGCTGAACATGGTATCGAATTATAATCTTCTTCAGTATCCAGTTTTGTTCATACTTTGTATATATTCTTCATGGCTGTAAGAGAGGAGCGTACATGTTGCATATTAATCAATTCCTTTTCGATATGCTAATTACCTTCGTTAACTCAAACATACGATCGTGTTTGAGCACCATAACTGCTGCATCGTTATTTTATGTATTATTTGTATCAGCCTATGTCTATACCTAATTTCATTCAGATAGTTTTGAAGATAACCGACCAAACGTGTGAATTAATTTTGAAAAATAGAAAAGTGTATAGGATTCACTTCTCATGACTCGGTATTCTATTACTGTAAACATTTTCTGGCGTTTTAATTTCTTTTCCCGTGTAAATTGCATTATGTCTTCTTCCAGGGTACCAAAGTGACCCCTAGCTCCAAGGCCATCTCCTACCCTAGGTTCAGTTTTAGGGTGGAGTATACTGATGACGATGAAACGAAAGAGCACCTCCTGGCCGCAGATTCCCCGATCCAGCTGAGCGAGTGGCTCAACCACATCTCCCAACACATCAAGGATTATGGTAGAGGGAATCTTTCCGCCTACTCTCAATAATATTTTCACTCCGTAATGTACTTATTGTGTTTTTCTCTTTCTGTGACAGGCTGGGCACACACATGGACGAATTTCTTTCACATATTTTTTTTTTATCTTTTTGATAAAATCTCTGCTATTTTATTTCCCTTTGCACTCGTGCCAGCGCGACAGCTTGGCGACTATTTTGCTATAAAGAACGCCTACCGGTGAAATTAGCTTTCATTCTTCGTTTTGAATAATGATCATTTTTAATTGAATCTACAAAAATGGAAACTGAATTGGCAAACTTGATCGGGAAGCAGTTATTCATCTTGCGAGTTCTCTTTGAAATCAAAGCAACAAGAAAGCGACAAAGATAAAATAATTCTGATACAAAAATGCCCATGTTCACCTGGCCTTATAAGTTTGGACGATCTTTGAAATTGCTGACTAACCTTCATAGTTTCCAAACAGATAAACGCACCGAAACCTCTTTAGTCCCGAGTTTTTCAATCGTTTGTTTGTCATTCTGTCTTCGTCCCGGTTCATTTCTGTTGGTTTTAATTTAAAAAATAATCTTTATAACAAGTATTCGATGCATCATCACATACTCAGAAGATTCAACACATCGATGCTTTCTATTCAAATAAGAATGTTCGCATTTTTCTTCCCCGCCCCCTCGGCATTATAGAGTTGTTAATCCAAAGAGTGAGTCATGCCAGAAGACTCGAAGTATTCTTATATGATAATCTATTTATGACTGTTCACATTATTGCATCGTAAGGAAATGTGGTTGCGTTGATAATTCGTTGGACTGCATTTGAAGCTTTTATCTACAACATATCTATTTCATTTTATTACTTTTTTCATTTAATTAAAAAAGTAAGCACTCTAGAAAACTGCAAATCTTGGCAGGTTCTCACGTTCCGAGTGAAGGAGTAAAAATCCTTTATGTTTACTAAATTCTTTCAGAGACACTAAGTGACACCTGTCATCCTTTACTAAGTTTGCACCTGTCAAAGAAATCCCTATCAGAAATTCATACTGAAAACCATTGAAGGAAAAATTTCGGTCTCCTTTGCTCTTCCGCTCGTGTGTCGCGATGTAGACTGATGTATTTTTTACCTCTTTTTTGGTGCCGGTGTCCTGGCATAGGAGTAGCGCGTCTTCCTTGTGATCTGGGCGTCCCAGTTCGCGCATGGTTGTTCTTCTTCTATGTTCTGTCTGTGAGGTGTGTGAATGTGCCCCCCTGTAAAAAGGGGTTATGCAAGCGAATGTGACGTATGAAGTAGCTAAGTCGCTACTCAAAAAACAAGAGACGCTCACTCGCCTTAAATCGCTGACAGATAACTGTCAGCGGACTTGTAAAGTGCCCTAAGTCGCCACAACCTCTTTTTTGTATGTATAAATTATGTCTAAGAATGGAATAAATCAAAGTTTAAAATTTTCAAAAGTTTCTTCTTCTTGGCCACGCAACTACTAATATATATATATATATATATATATATATATATATATATATATATATATATATATATATATATATATATATATGCGTAATTTAGGATAGAAAAATTACGCATAAAAATTTGAATAGAATATTAGATGATAGAATTAATAGAAATAAGATAGAAATAATAATGAAATAGAATATTATAATGAGAGAAAAATTCAACTATATTTAGTATGACATTACGAGTTTCAATACCTGAATGATGTTGAAATGAATGAAAACCTGTATAAATGAAATGGAAAGATAATTTGTATGTTGTGGAGATTAAATTATTGATTAGATTTCCTTCACATTTTGCTGATATAGTGAATGAAGCATGAGGTAAATCTTAGTGAAGATTTTCTAAAACCATTTTTAATTAAAATTATTAAGATTATTTTTAAAAATTATTTATTATTAATTAATAATTTTTATTAATTAAAAACTGAGTTTCCATATGTGCTAGTCTTTTTTAATGCTAATGAATAAAAGTTTTACAGAGATTTCAAATCTGAATTTATAGTCTTATTTTCTCATGTTAATACTACAGTCTGTGGTTCGTGAGTCATTATTTCATTTTTCTTTATCCGCAGAACTGTGGAAGCCGGCATCCGAATCTCTGATGGAAATTTCATCGCCAGGCGTCTGTAGAAATTCCCAGTTCATCAGACATCGGAACAGTTCGTTGTACGATGAAACGCCATTCCTTGGTAAGTACATTAAAATGATGTTCATTTATCCTCCTGCGAATAACAATAAACACGTTTCTTGATTTTAAAAATGCGGAAAAATTGTCCAATCGTAATCGGTATTTATTGCTATATGTGTTAGTTTCTAAAGAAGCAGAAAATTTAAATTAAATTATCACACAAATTTGTGCATTACTATTCTGAATATATTTCTTTTAAGCAAATAACTTCGCCGTGTGTGCTCTACCGGCATATTTTTCTGTGTATATTTTATTTATATATTATGCTGGCTTCAGATAGACAATATGATGTCCCATTATATCAAAATCTGAGTCATACACGTTCTTTCTGCATTCAGGAATCCAAAATTGATCGGGATTTCAAAACTCTCGTGAGCCAGCTAATTCTAATATAAGACAGCAAAGTTACCTTAGAACAAAAATAATAATAATAATAATAATAATAACATCGACAAACTCTAGAAGATAAAGATAATTTTTAGATTAAAAATTCCATAACTAAATAAATCTTAACAAAAAAAAGATAAATCAAAGAAGAAAAAAATCAATAAAGACAAAAAATAATAATATAAAAGAAAAGAAAAAAACTTAATAATAGTCAATAAAAAAACTAATGCATAAAACATAATAGTGGGAGGAAAACAAAAGAGAACCGTGAAAAAAAAAAAGAAGAAAGGAAACAAGCATGATATTAATTCAATAATACAAGACAGTCCAATCTTTCCAAGCAGAATGACAAACGATAGCGACATTCTTACGGCCTTTGGTTGTTTTTTTTTTTTTTTTTTCTTTTAAATGCTCTGAACATGGATACTCTATTCCCAAATATATATCCGCCTAAATTGATTTTTTTTCATAAAATTCTCATCAAATATCACTATTGTGTGTCATTTTTCAACTTTATTTATCTTATTTGCAGATGATGGAGAAACGTCCAGCGGTAGTTACGGCAGCAGTTCGACCATCTACGGTAAGAATGGCCACCGAGTGTCCACACCTCCCTTCTGCTCCTGGTCGTCCAGCTCGTCGTCCACCAACAGTTCCCTGGAGTACCAGCCCCACCCTACTTCCAGAACGCTGTACAGGAAATCTGTCAGTGCTTACTTCCCTTCCTTCTTTCACTCCTAAGGCGATGAGAGACCACCTGTTGTTACTGCAGGAAGAGGAAAACCCTAGTCATTCCACATAGGACTGCGACTGCACTTCGCGGCAGTCAGATACGAAAAGAAAGAAAGGAAATGTAGCATGAGAAAAAGGAATGAAGGATTTTAATGCAACTGGAAATGTGCAGTTGAGCGATGAATTATGTGATTGTGAATTCATTCCTTTGAGAAAAAACGGGAATGAAGGATTTGGATAAAATAGCAAGTGTGCAATCGAAAAATGTGATCCTAAATTCATTTTTCATGTCTGAAACGGAACCTTCCAGAGAACCTCAATATCCGCCTCCGTTCGAAAGATAAAGTGATGCTGCGAGTTTCATAGTACAAGCATGTCAAATTATCGGGCTCGTGTGGGCCAAATAAACAAAGTTTGAGTTGATATAGTGTCGCAGAATTTTTATTTTTTATTTTTACGGAAATGGAAATTTATTTCAAAAAGTATTGTATCAATAAAGAATGGTAAAATGAATGGTGTCGTACTGGTATTTGTCATTTCTTATCTGCAATTATCACACATATTTGAAACTTCCTAATGACACATCCTATCTGAGCCATTTATTAAATGACTTTTGAATTTTAAATTACTTTTCTTCACTGAATTGCAAATTTAATATTAAAAAATCAGTCATTTCATGAACGAGTCAGACTCGTCATTGTATGTGGAAGGGTTAACGAAATGATATATGCTAGATATAGCAGCACGTCCAGATAGATATAGAGACCCAAAAGTGATTCCCCGGCCAAAATTTGATCCCCCCCCCAAACCCCCAGCTGCCATCAGAGGTTCGCAAATGTAAATGGGATGACAATTTTTGCACAGCCTCATCATATTTCTCTAAAAAAAACTCATTAAGATTTTGTATCCACGGCGCTCCGCAAGCCAGATGTCCGAGGCATCTATACTCAGGGATGGATTTAGGGACTTAGCAATCCTAGGCCGAGAGCACTATGAGGTCTCACTTTTAACAAACGGGTCGATTTTTTTTCTCTCCTTTAGCCATTGGAGTGTAAAATTTAACCAACACTTAGTAACTAACATCTTACGTGAGTAAAATTTACTCTATTTCCTATTATAACAGCATATGTATATCTGAAGCCCAGATGTCGTTCTCATCATCTGATTACGGTTCAAAATTACGAGATTCATAACAAAATTCAGTCATTCATCACAAAGTTGCATTAACAGGGCGGAAATATAACAATGAATTCCACCCTTCATCTCTACATCACTGTATTCTCAATGACATATAAGTAATTTCTACCGTCAATAAAGTATTCAAAATATGAAAGAAAAAAAAAATGTATGTAATTTTTATTTCCAAATTTAGTTGTGAAATTCGAGCATACTATTTTTATTTAGTTCTTAAACTTGAAATACATTCTCGAATCTGATCAAAGCGGTTTTACAGGAACTTCATTTATAATTTATTATAATACAAATTTTAAAAGATTCTGCTTTGATTATGAAACAATTAATAAATAAAACTTTAACTCCAGAATGAAAAGAAGGCCGCTGTATCATTGTGGTAAGGTGATGGCTCCTGACCTGGATTGTTCTGTCGAGACCCGCTTTCACCAAAAAACCGCCAGGTTAGCGTGTCTAGTATACGTTAAATCTGTCGAGATCAAATGTTCTACCTTCGGTTTGGAGCGAGGCTGCCAGCTTAAATGTCGTCTTCGTCATCTGACCGCGGTTCAAAATCACAAGATCCATTCCAAAATAATTCTGGTGTTCACTAAAACGGTACGATAATATAACTAAACTAAACTTTAGATTCAAACGTCCTGAATTCTAGGCTATTTACACACTGATATGAGTTTATAAATTCAATAATACTAAACAAAAATAATTAAGAAAAGACCACGTTGAATTAATTACCAAAATCCAAAACCATGTTGAATCATCATATTAAAAATCATGTCGAGTTAATCATCATATTGAAAATCATGTTAAATTGTCAGATTGAAAACCATGCTGAAATTTATTTTTAATCAATGCGTTCATTATTTGTCTCATGACTTTAAACCAAGTACAGTCTTGTGAGTACAATAAGTATATTTCTTACACAAGTCTCAATTTCATTAGATTAATCTGCCGTAATTATAATGTGTATATAACCACAAATGGAATAAAAAAATTCAGGCATTAAAACATTATTAAACATTTAACTTTGATATTTTGTATTAATATATATACAGTAGACTCCCGATTATCCGCGGGCGGATTATCCGCGCCTGCCGCACTAAGTGTTTGTTTTTGCTTCCAAGCAAAGAGAAAATGCTTCCAAAGCAAGAAGCAAACACAAATGACTGATTTCTTCAAAAAGGTGTCGTTTTACAGTTATGCTTTTGTAATTACATAATACATTGCAGTATTAAAACAGTACATATGTATTCATTTTTCTGTGTATCCTTGACGCCTTTCTAAGTACAAAGCACTTTTCTATTTTCATTAACAAAATGCATTTTAGGTGAGTTTTGAGTGATATACTAAAATATTAACCGTTAGTTAAACATTTCCTGCTGTTTATTTTACGTTTTATTGTACATAAAACGATTTTTCAAAGTTGGAATGACTGTTTTCTCTTTTGCTATACCGGTTTTTAGCTTTTTTCGGATTATCCGCGATTTTTGTTATCCGCGGCGGCCGTGCCACCCAATTCCGCGGATAATCGGGAGTGTACTGTATGTGTAAAACATTTTTTTAGCAGTTGCGTGGCAGAAGAGAAGGCACTTTCGAATTTTTTACTCGATTTATTCCATAATGGAAGTCAAAATTTATGTATAAGAAAGAGTGGTAGGAATTACGTCAGTTCACTCGCGGTACTAGAGCTAAAAAAAAACCGAAATTTTTCGCCGCGTATCGATTTAGGTAAAGCAATTTAGGTATATTTAAAAGAATGTTGCAAACTAGTATTTTTATATCTTTACTCAGAGCGTGAGAACGTGCTGATTAAAGCAGTTTTAGAGAACTCACGTAGCATTAATTAAGTAAAAAGTTGGAATTCGATCAAAAAATAAGAGAGCATTTTAGCATGAAGTTAATATGGGCTAATTTAAGATTAAATTGGAAAATGAATTAGGATTTAAATTGGATTTTGAAATATTATTACAATCCCCCCATGTCCCCCTTTGACACACAATCCTACTTTACAATGATGTCTAAATAACAGATTAAAATTTAAATGGCTATCAGAAGTGATACCTAAGTTTCCTTCATCTTTACATTAATATAGTAATCATTTTCAACAAGGATTTTAGAAATATATAAAGATAAAGACTTATATTTGCAAAGATATTATGTGCACTTAAATAATCAACAATAATAACAAAATATTAATAAATTAAAAATTATAGTGCACGGATGTATTTCAGACATTTTTCTGTAAAAGCTCAACTCATGAATTTAATTTGATAATGTTAGTCTATGGTATGTTTGCCTATATTATTCTTAAATATAAGAATATTTGACTCAACAAAATTAATAAATTAGCAATAAAATATTAAATAAAATATCAATGTTGTTATGATTTCACCCAAATGAAATATAAATACATTTCAAATTTCATAGAAAATATTTAAAACTGAAAATAACAAACCCAAGAATTTCAAAAATTTCATATAAAACACTTGTATATAAATGTAATAATCACAAGATTCAAAGTATTGTTATAATAAACAAATGTTATTAAATAAATAATAAAAAAAATATTCGGATAATTGAAAAAAAATCATTTGTATTTAGAAACTTGGGAATATTCTTACACAAGAGATAATAGAGGACAGCTTAATTACAATCAGAGGTGTAGAAAAATTTTAATTTAACCTTGGACTTCAATAGATCTAATTTATTTGGGTAAATCTTTTTCCTACTCTTAACAGTATTAAGGTAAATTTCCAGTGCAACACATTTTAATATAATACATAAATTTTAAATAATAGATTTGAGAAAAGGTATAAGAACTCACAATATTTTAAATGTTTCCTTAAAAAGATTATTTGCAAATGTACTATAATTTTAATAAGCAATTCAAAACAAATTCAAAAATACACAATACAAATTTTAAATCGCTGTTAGGAATGATGATATTATTAATGAATGCACTTATAGTTCATTTGTTGAATCAGGGACATATACTAGAAAATGATAGAATCGATAAACCTTTCGAGATATTTATATTTTTCTAAGAAATATTTTTTCCTCTGGATCATCAATCAAATCTGTTTCATCATAGTTTAAAACATTCAGTTAGAGGACTATCTAAAGAAAATTACAGGGAGTTAAAGTATTTCTTCTACTGATTTACTCCAACGTTAATTCGAGTTCAACAAATATTCTGGCACTCGCGTTGTTGTTGTTTATATTATTTAACAAAAAAAAAAGTAAATTAGATAGCTCTGAATTGTTCATGCATGCCTACAGAATCCTAGAAATGTGAAAACAAATGACCAAACATTTTTAAGGAGTAAATACTAGTTTAGTTTGAAAGCCATATTATTTTCATATGATAAACAAATTAAAATACTACAACAGAAAATTCCTTGTCGTATGTAAATATATATATATATATATATATATATATAATTTTGAATGTATTGCTTATTCTAAATTTTTTTGATAAAAATTTCGAACCACATATTCAGCTTTCCTTGCTGATTTCAGAGAATTTTAAATAATGCCTCGAAATTATTCCGAACTGCGAATTCTTTCGTTTTATTATTTTTTACAATCAGAAAAAATTAAATGAAAACAAAAATATTCAGACTAATCTAATTTATTGTTCAACGTGACGATTAAATTATAGCTTAACTGAAAACAGAAAGGAGCCATTTCCTCGGTACAACGAAAGTGGCGTTGCAATCGCTTGTGAAATCGGTTTCTGGGCGGAATGAAAGTGGCGCTACAATCGCTTGTGAAATCGGTTTCTGGGTGGAATGAAAGTGGCGCTGCAATCGCAAGTGAAATCGATTTCTAGGTGAAATTTCTTATGAAAATACAACAAACAATATTTATTTATCTAATTTTCACTAAACCTCTTCAAGACAGCTTTTCAATTTAAAAATCTACGCCGAAGATCAAGTATTTTGAAGTAAGGGGTAAAGTAAAGAGTATATATATATATATATATATATATTTCTGACTTGGGGAGATTCCATGTGTCCTATAACTTGGTTGAGGAATAAACTGGTTAGAACGAAAAAAAAAAAAAAAAAAAAAAGATAAATCAGTTTTCCTGATGCCGGATCTGCAAATTTTAAAATAATTATCTGATTTGATAGAATTGATCACCCTTTTTAGATATCCCTTATGACATATTATTTTCTTCTCGTTTAGCAATCAAATTATTTCATCATAATTTAATACTTTAACTGTAAGAATATGTGAAGAAAGTTTCAAATGGTTAACGTACTATTTCAGCTGATTTATTCCAAAATTAAATCGAGTTCCAGAAATATTTTGGAATTCGTGTCGTCGTTGTTTATGTTATTGAACAAAAAAAAAAAATGATACATAATAAGTTAACTCTGAATTATGTAATGGCTGCACATGATATCCTAAAAATCCTTCAGCAGACCAGCATCATCAAAACGCATTTTCCAATCCATACAAATATGAATTTATTTGAAGATCTTATTTTCCTCATCACTATTTAATGAAGTCTGGAATTCTGTTTCATCTGAATGAAAACACTAATTATTTTTGCACCTTTTCGGGGGATATCATAGTTTTTAGATGCTTTTGTGATCATTTCTTTATAAACCGCAGCAGATAGCAAATTGTGATATAATAACATTGTAATTTTGATATTTGGAAACTCCTAGCATGGTCTTGATGCGTTTTGGCATCAGAAATACTTATAAACACAAAAAACACTCAATTATTATACTATGAAAGAAAGTGAGTTAAAAAAAATGTAGTTCTAGAGTAGGAAAACTGTTACATTTTCATCCAGACTTTTGATGCAATATTGTTAAGTCACATTAGTAAATAGAAAGGTAACATAAGCTTCGCATCTAAACGTCTTTCTGAAATAGAATTATATGCTGAAGTTAAAAAAACAAAAAATCTTCCGTTTCAATGAAAGGATTATTCAAATCATTGTAGTTGACAAACAAAAACTCTTGTTCTAGGTAGTTGGAAAAAAAAAATCTCTAATTGAAGCTTACTAACTGAAGGATTAGAAGGCGCGAAAAAGAATATTATTAAATTCTTCTCTATTCAAGGAAATAATTACCAATTTTAATGCCCAATTCAGGAGTTTGGTAGGGTTGCCAAATATTATTTTTTTAAACATGACAAAGTTGTCGCAGTTTAAAATATTTATATACATCTCAAAATCATCTTAACTTTACAAATAAACAATAGCAACAATCATAATGTTTCATGACTTAAAATTCCATTACAAATTGACTCCTCATAATCAAAATAATCTAAGAATTATATAAAACTTCATCCTAATACTGAAATTCTGATTATGTGAATGCATTATTTACTATTCCAGCAATATTTCTTTTGTACTATAGAAAACCAATTTGATCTTATCTTCCTCAATAAAATTATTTTATTAACTGATAATAATTAATAATAATACGATTTTGGCAATAATAACCAAGTTGCAATAACGTCATTCAGAATGTATTATTACTCAGTCATATGTCATATTTTTACGAATTACAGTGTGTAATGTATAGATGGCGCTGTGTGTATTCACTTTCATTTAAATGCATTACATAT
Organism: Argiope bruennichi; assembly: GCF_947563725.1. Taxonomy (NCBI): domain Eukaryota; kingdom Metazoa; phylum Arthropoda; class Arachnida; order Araneae; family Araneidae; genus Argiope; species Argiope bruennichi. Next base: position 134,489,985 of record NC_079156.1, on the reverse strand, counting down.
TCTTTCTTATACATGAGTCAATTCTGTAAATACCTCATGCAATAAATATGTATGTTTCAGAGCTCTGGAGTTTTCTCTTAATAAGGAGTAATATGATATGCAGGCCAAGTGCAGGGAGTGAGTCCTCTACACATATAATTCAGCAATAAATCTGAAAACAAGTGACCAAAAACAGAAGTGAATGCAAGCTGGGTTTGAAAGCAGTATTATGTTTGTATAATGAACAAATTGTAATACTGAGATAACAGCATTTGTCACTATATCCCACATTGTTTACATTGAAGTTAAATTATAGTGTTACCACAATACACATTCACAGAAAAATTCATTATGTTATATATATACAAAACGAAAATAAATTTTTGAAATGTTAAATGGTTTTTTTTTTTTTTTTTTTTTTTTTTTCCAAATTATATTTTATAAAAGTTTTGAAAGCTTCTCAGAAAGTTTTAACCAATTCTTCGGGATCGCTTTAAGCAGCAATTTCATTTTTATCACTTTATATAATCAGAAAAAAATTAAATTAAAATAAAAGTATTCAGCATTAAAATTTGTTTTCTAATGTATCATTTATTGTTCAACGTGGCGATTAATTTATAACTTCTTGGAAAAACAAGGAAGTTTTAATCGATTAGCTTAGTTCGTAAGTGGCGCTGCGATCGCTTATAAAATTTATACCGTGGTGAGGTTTTTCAGAATAAACACCAAAAATATATTCTGTGAACACTTAAGACAACTGATCAATTAAAAAATTCTGCTTCTTTAAAATCAATTTAAAAACTAAAAGCAGCGAGAATTCGATATCACCTCCCCCCATGCTCCAGGAGTATTCTACTCCCTTCAGCCGAACAATGCAATTTTTCTTTATACATTTAAACTCCCGAAGGAGTTTCCAAAAATTGCCTCAGCCGACGGTATTTCACGTCGACAGGGCGGGGTATTGGGAAAAGTTTTCAACTAGCAATAGTCACGCCTCGGTAGAACCTCATTGGCTATGACACTGCCTCTGCGCAAAGCTGATATAATATAGAATTCAGAAATATTATAAAAAGCCTTTCCTATTTAAAATAGTGGTAGATTTTGTGCTCCAATTATTTCCAAATCGGTTCCAAATAATAGGTCAAGTTGTTTAGGTAGATTTTCAAAAGCTTATTAAATCGGCTGGCCGTGAAGGACTTAATACAGCTTATAGTGAAATTTGGATATCATCTTAAATCTTTATCACCACCGAACAGCCTTAAAAAAGTCGATTTTCGCTGTTTATTTTTATTAAAATAATGATTTTTTTTTTATTTCTGTAAAGGGGAAGGGGGGAATAAAAAAGAAATAAGTTTTTCTAGCTACATAAGCTATATTGAAATGGTCCTAGTATACACATCCAAATTCTAGTTTGATTTGTGTTTTGAATTGACACAATAACGGATCACCGCTTTATTAAATTATGGTAGGGATTAACTTTAGCAATGTAATTACTATATTGCATTCATTGCACACACATTCTAAAAAACTGCATACCAATCGAATAAAAAATGCTATGAAATAAGAGGAATATGTAAATTAAAATATTAAGTTCACAATAGGGAGATAGATACAGTGGTTCCCAAGAGTATTCATACATTTTTAAAATGTGAAGGAAAAGCCTGTAGCTTGGAATTAATTAACGAATATGATGTCTGGTGGGGTTTTTTTTTTTTTTCCCCTTAACATCTTCACATTTTTTTTTCTTGTCTCTGGGGCGGGGGGTGGGGGGTGAAGGAACCCGAATTCATTTTATTTCGTTTGTAAAAATGCGAATGCATATAGGCAAAGATAATGAACCCACAGAAATGTTAGTGCATCAAAAATTTTTCCGATAGATTCATTATTAATATTATAATTTGTCACTTTTTTTTTAATTTTTAAATTTCGCTAATATTGTAAAAATCGTTTGGCTTTAATCATTGCTTGCTTACTTCTATTTTATTTTAAAATGTCTCGTAATCGTAAGGACAAAACAAACAGCATTCGAAAAGTAATTATTTTTTATCACTAAATCCGTTTGGCATAATATTTACTTTTAAATAATTGATAAATTTACCCCCTTCTACAAAGCAGTATGCAAAAAAATAAAAATAAAATAAAATAAATAAAGAGTTTTAAAGGGTAGGGGGGGGACCGGAATCGAAGACGAGGTAAGAAGTTATTGAACTAAATTAACTCATGGTAATATGAGATTTATAATTGAAAAATTCGCATTGAATTACAAGGATTTTCAAGTCGGCGAAAAACTTTTGTTCATGTAAAAAATAGAAGGCTTGGGATCATCCTCAAATCATTGATAAATTAGACCGAAACGTGTTAGAAACATGTTTATTTGCAGATGAACGCAAATCTAACTTTCTTTTTCTGGCTGATGTGCAATTATAAAGAAAGTAAAAAAAAAAAAAAATCCAGAAAAATGTATTAATACAGTATAGCATTGCATTAAAGGCGTTTTTGTGTGTGAGTATCAGGATTAAATCCTTTATTGTTTATTGATGGAATAAGAAATCATGTTTATTATTTAAATTTTTTATTCAAAATTCTCGGCCTAAAATGTGCATATTGGAAACAGTATTTTTTATTAAAAACGATCCTATCATGGCTGCTTTCAATTTTCGTCTAAAGTGTCTGTATAATTGTTCACACAAATTGAAAACACCACAGTGCGATTTAAAAAAAACTCTTTCGAACATATTCGTTGAGAACTCGAAATTAGTGAACGAAAATGAAACAATAATATAAAACTCGAATTAAAAGCAGTAATGATGAAAGAATGGAAAGAGATTAATGCAGAAATAGCAACAAAAGAAAATACCAAACTATACACCTAGACGTTTAAATGCTGTCGTGGATGCTTCAGGATAAAATTATAATTAAAATAATAATTGATCAGGAAATCACAATATTTATTAATTTTTAAGATTTCTTTAAAGTGCATGAAGACTTTTTGATAGATCATTTTGTTTCTTTTTGATTAAAGATTTTTCAAAAATAATATTTTCTTCAAATAATTCAGGAAGTTTTGTTAAGAAACAGTATACATATTATTTAAAAATTATAAGTTTACGAAATTTTAGATTCTCAGTAATTTTAGATTCACAATAATTTTAGATTGAAAGTCACCAACAGAAGATAAATTCGGAATTTCAAATATTTGACTTTTAATAGTATTTCTTTGTATCAGTAGTTTTAAATATAAAATTAATATCATTGACCTTGTATTAATGCACTCAAATTATAAATAGATTTTCAAAAACGATTTACTATCTTTGATAATATTTCAAACTTCTTCATCTCGTAATTTTAATAAATGAAAATCTTTGTCTTAAAAGAACTGTTTTGCGCTTCACATTATAAAATGTTCAGAACAGAGTTTTCTTGAGGTATTTCTAGGCACATTAAATGGTTTGGAATCAAACTATACTTTTCGTCATTCTGCTGATTTCATTTCCTCATTTTCTATCTTTTGATTTGATAGAAAAGTCATTCCTATTTTGCAGTATTATAAGCATTTGCTGGATACTATATTATAACTTCCAAAGATCATGTTGATTTTTTTATAATTCGATAAAAAAAATGGATGCTTTAAACGCATTTTTATGCATAACGTTCACCGAATTTCAGTTTACTTTTTATAGTCGATGTAAGGTTCTGCGATTGGGGCGCTGCGATCGATGACGAGTTCTCTCACGAGGGCGCTGCGATCCTTTTGTCAAGATCCTGAGTGAAACTTTTGATTCTTTTTCTACGTGCTGTTAAGTTACAGTTTTTACTATCTAATAAATTTTTAGTTTTGGCCCTTTGAAAGAAAAGTCGAATGAAAATAATTTAATTAAATAGTTAAGTGCGTAAGAAATTAACAGAAATCAGAGGGGGGAATATTTTTGAAATCTTCATTAAAAACGACGTATATTTTTTACAAGTAAACAACATGAAAAAAACTTAAAATACAAGGTACGTAATATTTATTGATTGATGCACTGTATGAAATTGTAAATGATTATAAAGAAATTAAAATGATTCAAGTTAACATCAGAAAAATTGCACTTTTTTTTAAAATTATGTAGGAATTATGAAGTAATTATGAATTATGTAGTAATTATGAAGGAAGCAAATAAAAAAAATTACTTATGAATCAAGAAGCAATTTTAATGAAAAATTGCCTGTAGTGTTAATTTCTCATGTAATTTGAGCAATAAAACTGAATAATACAGTAAATATGTTATATCAAACATTCAATATAAATATTTTGTTATTCAAACTCTTTTCTTTATTGTCAAAGTAATTTTTAAAAAGGTTTAAAAAATCACACTTCTGATTCCTGTTGATTTTTCATGCACTTTACAGGGCCAGCCATCTGGGGGGTGCGGCGGATGCTATGCACCGAGACCCCGCGATTTAGGGACCCCAACATGATCAAGAACTAAAATAATGTTCTGAAGGATAATAGTGGGATGAAATTTAACTAGAACAATAGATGGGTTTTGAAATATACGAAGTTCACATATATATTACAATTTAGTGCAAATATGTAACATATTATAAACATAAAGAACGGTCATTTACCTCACCTGTTAGGTTAAACTGCATATATTGATCATTAATACTATAAAATTTTTAATATTGTTAGATCTAATCATGTCAATGCCAAGGAAACTCTCTCTCTCTCTCTGTGTCAAGATTCGGTTTCAAAAAAGTAAATTTAAAGAAAAAAGAAGAAAAGCTAAATTTCAAAAAGTCCTGAGTATATCTGTTTTCTTTCTGGGCTGAAGTCGAAGTAATTCTGGCAATGAAATTACTTCGACTTCAGAAGTTACAATCCAAGCTTCAATAGGAGAAGAAAGTTCCATAAAAACAAAAGTTTGTATTGCTTATTTTCTGCGTCTACAAAAAGATGGGAAATTCTACAAAAGCATTAAAACATTACTCTGAAACCATTATGCGCCACTCGTTCGGAAGCCAAAATCGATACGGTTAAAGCAGTATATATACAGTTTGAACAAACTTGTAATGCCCTAGAAGAATTTATTGATGTAAATAACGATAATACAGTGGTATACGAAGCTAAATATCGATCGGATTCAATACAAGAAATGACATTTATTTTATGTTTAACAGTACGGTTTACAATATTGTCCGAAATTAGCACTATCTATAAACTATTTCAAGTAAAAACAATTGTTCTCGACTGGGCTTTTAATTTAATAAAATTAAAATACAAAATTTAAGAATAAAATTTAACTCATATTTAGACGAAGCAAAAGCGATAGTATGTAATTTGAATCTTTCAGAACATTTTCATGAAAAACGAATTCGAAAAAGGGAAAAATTATATTTCGAAATAGCAGAAAATGGAATTGTAGAAAACTCGGTTGAAATATTTAAATGTTATTTGTAACTCTCTAACTGATACTGTTGTTGTGCAGATAGAAGATAGATTTAAAAGTATTTCAAATTAATAACTGATATAAAAACTTTAGAAAAACATGGATTAGAAAATAGTTCCAAAAACTTCGTAACGTTTTATAATAACGATGTAGACGAAAACCTAATCCAAATCATTGTTTTGATACGGGATTTGATTTTGAAAGAAAGTGATGTAAATAACACACAACAGATATCGCAATATATACTGCCAAATTTGTCTTTTAAATTTGTTTATTTATAACATCACAGTCGGACAAAACATACAACATAAAACGCATTACATAAAACATTCACAACATATAAACAATAGGAAATTCATACATTACAATATTTGTAAATCCATTCCCACGATCATTATTTTAATCCACAAGATAGAACACCATTACCAGGCATCAATGCCCTTCACTCTCAACACCACATAACACAACACATCACGCTGACTCCAGCCGGAAAAAATCGTCTGCCAAACGTACTACCGGTGTGATGCCATCATATTTTTTATCTACATCAATACGGTGCTGACATCTATCTTCTGGCAGTTTTCGGGTCTAATTCTAATTAATAATTATAATGATTTATTTCGAAATGGATTAACTGTGTTAAAACTTTTCTTTACATTGCCAGTTACTAAAATAAATGCTGAGCGCTCTTTCAGCAAATTGAAATTAATAAAGAATTGTCTTCGGTCAAGCGTGTTTGCATAATGCTTAAATGCACTTGATATATTAAACATCGAAAAAGAAATTGCAAAAAATTGTAATTTTCCTGAAATAATTAATAGGAAAAACAAAATCAAGCATTAAATAGAATGCATTAGTAATATGTGTTCGTATTTTTTTTTTTTTTTTTTTTTTCTTCCTCAAATTGTTTCTTGCACCCGGGCCTTTTCATAGAGAAATCCGACTCTGTGTATTTAGCTATTTAACTAAATTTCTCATAAGGTATTTCCTTTTTAAAGAAGGACGAAGCATTTATTAGATATTAAAACTGTTTTCGTAACTTAACATTCGTCTTAACTTACATTCTACAGCATATTATTATTTTTTTCCAAAACATCTGATTTTTGTCATTCCACTTTATACATTATCTCTCTAATAACGATAAATATAAACTATCCTGCTTTTGTTAGTTTCATATAAAGTATGATCATAGTAGATAATTTTCAGAAATTGAGTAGGCTTATTATAGCGGATCAGATAGCATTAATTTTTTGAAGAATTTTATTTATTTACTGATAATTGGTCTAAATTTATTTCACTAAATGATCTGGTTTAAAACTAGATAATTAAGATACTTAGAGATCAAATTTCAAGAGCAAATAATCACGCTGAGAAGGGCACTTCGACAAACGTAACTCCTTTAAAGATAATTCTGTTGTGACATTCAACGAAAGTAAGAAGATGTATGGAATTAGGTACAATGAAAGAGGTGATCCAAAATGCTTTAAATTCAACAATTTTAGACATATTTCAAAGGATGTCCCATTACCAAAACCCGGTTTAACATATAAAAATTGAAACAACGTAGGGTGTAAAATGAAAAATTACGTTGCTGGAATTGAAAACAATTATTCAAATGATAAAGATTTATCTGTTAGACAAGTTGTCGAAATTTTAGGAGAGATTTAACTCATATTTAAAAATGTAAATCTGTTAAGTGTAGAATTGATAAGGGGGTTTCTATTATCTTCTAGGGATTTCAATGGCTAGGAAACTTCAACCGAAACCTCAACAAGCTATCAATGAATAATATGGCCTTAGAACTCAAAGTGTACCTGCAATAATTTCTATAGGGAGAATCAAAGCTGCTTTGAAAATGATAGAGTAAAAGGCCAATGCATAAATGTATTTCTTGTTACTGATAATGTCTAGCCAATTGTTTTTATCATCGAACGGACATCGCTAAATCTTCCTCGTATCGCTTATATCAGAAATAGGAAAAGGATTTCACACTGAATACCGTAAAGAAGAAGTATTTCATAAGTTCCAAATTGATGAAGAAAGAAATTACATCCGCTTTAAGATTCTTGAAAACACAAAATTAGACAAAAATACGGTTTATCTTACCAATTCTGAAGCAATATTTATAGTCAATGAATTCATTATCATACAAAATTCTTCCGAAGATATTGGTTGTTTATTAGAAGTTAACAACAGAAAAACACTTACGAATATCTGAAACCAAGTCTAGAATTTTCCAAAAATAAATGTGTTGGCATAGCTGAAGTTGTCGATTTATGTTCAAATGGTGTTAAAAGAAAATCCACAAGTTCTCTTTGCAGTTCCGGTAATTTTAAGAAAAGAATTCTCATAACCTCGAACGGAATTAAAATTGATCCCAATATTGAAAATTAAAAAAGGCAAGAATCGTTCAACTATTGTATAAATATAGGAATTGTTTCACTTTGAACATTTCTAAATTAGAATGCACTGATTTAACACAAATATGTATATAAGGTATTGAAGGATCGAATCCCTCATGTATGAAACCATATAAAACGAACAAGTCCAAAAGAGGTACTATTAAGACTAGAACTTCCAAAAATTGACATAGACACAGATTATAACTAAGATTGACCATTCATTTTGACTCCAGTAATTCCAATGAGGGAAAAAAAAAAAATGTGAAAGACTGGAGAATTGAGAATTGTGAAGAGGAAATAGAATTTTGTGTGACACTTGATGACCTTATGCAATTTTTGTCATATTGGTTAGGAAGAATGGTGAGAACAATCTGATAATTGACTTTTGACATCTTAATAGTCAGACTATAGAATGTAATTTCATGTATCATGATTATTATCTCAAACTTTTTGGTTTATTGAGCAATTAAAAGGATGCATTTTTACGCAATTCTGAAATCATATAGGTATTTACAAATACTGCTAACCGAAATAAAGCTAAAAATGACTTTCATAACACCTAATGAAAAAAGCAGCCTCAGAGAATGATTTTAGGCTTAAGAAATGCTCCAGTAGAGTCTCAACGTTTGATATACTTTGCATTAAGTCTCTTTGCAACAAGTTCTATGAAAGAATACAGCCTCTAAATATGTTCTTAAATCAGTGATAAATTTTGTTGAAGATTTTGAATTACCGAATAACATAAAACCAGATCGAGGTTAATGTTTCCTTCCACATGAGTTTCATACAAGACATTCCATGCATCATGGATATAATTTTTTTAATATTTATATTTAATTCTTTATTATTATAATGTATATCAATATTTAGTTTAACTGAAGAGTCAGGATTGCTGAATGTGATCATATTTTGTTTGCGACTGATAAAAGTATACAGTTTAACATTTATCATTATTAGAGTGAAAATGCAGAAATTTTCTCGGAGAGTTTGTTTTTAAAGTACTCACTATTTGCTAATCAGAATGTTTTTATGTTTATCTAAACGAGCTTGATGGTTTTAGCAAAACGAAAATCTACTGAATTTGCTTTACGTAAGTATCGTCTTTGAAAGTATGTGAAAAGATTCATTGACTGTTAAAAATCCGTGATTAATGTAGCCAGATGTGAAAAAACAGGTTCGTGTTTTCTGAAAGTGGAAGACTTGTTCCCGCAAAAACAATAGAGAAGGCTGGGTTTCAGGTGGAAGAGAAGAAAGCTTTCAACTTACACACTAGCACCATTATCGTCATGTAGTCGAAAAATTGGTTATTCAACTTTCTAGAAGATGACGAGGAACATTCTGTGATATCCGTACAAGTTTCAACTTGTGCAGATATTACTTCCACATCATTTCAAGCCTCGACAATGGTTCTTACTTTACTTCCTTTCTCGATTTGAGGTTGATTCAAATTGGCCTTAGAATATTCTCTAAACAGGCGAAGTGCACTTTCATTTGGACGATTTAGGCTTGCTCACAGTTGTCCAATTTGGGAACCAGAAATCCGTATTCAATCTTCCAGATTATGTTGCAGTCACCTGAAGTAATAGTGTAGTGTAGGTTTATTGAATTATTTACTCTTAGCTCTTATTTTTTCAAGAAAGTAAGTTCCAGTAACATGCTTGATTACTGGGCAGCGATATGCATAGCTATTATAGAATAAAATTGCTCCGGATATTCAAGCACGTGAGTGCCTTTCGCTTACAATTTTTATGCACGAAGGAATTCCTCCAAACATAAGTTTTTGTTTTAAGGAAGTCCTCAAAAATCACTTCAATAAGAAAGTGCCACGAGCCACCATTTTTGTGATCTTTGAACTTCAAGATACCCAGATTTTAATCTATACGACTTTTAGCTATTGGAACATTTGAAACTTCTGGTAAGTCGTTATAATTCAAAAACTTTACCTGATATCAAAGAGAGCATTTCACGATATGACTGTAACATTTCCCAGAGTTGTACCGTGATCAACTGGAATATGCATATGCTACCTTTCGATTCCAAATGATAGTTAAAAATGATGGCCGTCATATTGAACATGTTTTACTGTAATTTGTAAATTTTCTTAATTATATGCAATAAGTAATTCATTAAAAAATATTTCTAGTGACGAAATTTTGAAATATATTTTTTTTATGTTCCCAAATAAATCTCCGTCCCTTCATTATGTCTTACAGAAAATTTCATACTATTCTGAACAATAATCTCGTCTATAGACAACTTCAGAATAGCATCGTATAAACATCCAGCATACATTACTGATCGACGCTCATGAAAAGAACTCAAACTCAATAAATAAATTAATGCTCATTCAGCACTGTAATTCACTTTTAATCCACATTCAATAATTTGACAAAAGCCGATGGTACACACATCTCTTCCCGGCTGCTCGCCACTCAACTCACTGTTTTACACAAAAACTCTTTTTTCATACAGATGGCGCGACGGTAGTATGCGCAGATACAAGACGTTTATAGGATGAGATATCATCAAAACTTTTCAATATATGCAGTTTAAAACATAGTACCCTGTATCATTAAAAAGTTTATTCCTGCAAATAAGAAAATCTCCGATACTTTTTAAAAAAACTGAAGAGCATTATTTTATCTAAAACTGCCATTAAAAGATTTAGCTCTGTTGGTAATAAGAAGTTTAGCCCATGATCAAGAAACTTTTTGCCAATGACAATAATTAGTGATATCCTCATCAGACATGAATCGGTTTCGAATAATTAGTGCAACTTTGTTAATGATATGTGACCGAGTGCCGCACGATGTTGAAATCTACAATTTTTTCACAAAATAGGGAAATCATAATTAATTTTTAAAATAAAAATTTTCTCACCTGGAAGATCTGAATTCAAATTTTAAAAAATTAATGTCTTAGAATGCTTAGTTTAAAAATTCCACGAGAAAAGTTCATTTGGATTTAAAACGGACCTTTGAATCGATCCTCACGATATAAACTGTCATACAAAAGCAGTTGCTGCCTTTTTTTTCTTTCTCTCCCGTGAATGTTCATATTTATTTGATGTCTACATGTTGCAAATTCCGTTAATAACATTAGGATATAATAAAAAATGATCGCTAATAACATTAGGATATACAAAACACATTAAAAAATTTGCCTGTTTGCTGTGATTATAGAAAGAGTCAATTGTCCACAGTGGCAAAGTTGCATACTCCATGCTATTAGCATCATCACATCTCACCAGTATGACCAGAGAGGAAATGCTGTGCACTCTCTCTCCATTGGTAGTATCATATTTCACCAGTGAGGAGTTTTTTCGTCATGGTAATAGGAATTAAATGGTGCCTTGAATATGATTATATCGATTTTTCGATATCAGTTTTGGAAAATAATCGATTTATCGATAGCATGACGAAGAATCGCGATCCATGAGTCAATAAGCACAATTATTTTTGTTTTCGATGCCTAACACCCATTTACTCTATCTTTTATTATAGGTGCATTTGGAGAATATTTACAACTGTATGTTTTACTGTTGCATTGCCCTTCTAAAATCCATTTTAATTTAATTATCCTAAAGGGAAACAATTCGTTTTGTAGTAAAGGCATAGAAATACTTTTTTTAAACCAGGAATTTCATTTTATACTTATTGGTGATCAATGGTTTTCTCATTTTTTAAAACTATTGATTAGCTAAGCGAAACATTGAAACGAGTGCAGTTGTAAAAAAATTCTCAATGAAGCAATTTGGCCTCAATTAAAGACTACGATACAATCGCCCAACTAACTTTTTGAAGGCAATAAAATTGCTAAATATGGAAACCTAAACTATATTCTCTAATTAACATTTGAAGTTTTCGACTGTATGGCAGAGATTGGCATAAATTCTGCAATATGCTTTTTAGTTTTAATATGTAATATATACACGAGAGATCGGCGATTTTCTTGATTTCTAAACATATTAATAAGATAGCAAATGTCTAAGTTGCTTGATGCCGAAACAAAAATTTGGGTTAGTTCATTCGATAATGACGCCATCAAAAGGACTGGTAAATTTCAAATTCAGCTCAGTATTACAGATTTCCTTGAACTTGTATTTCTTTTCATACGCAATAGAGTATTGCATGTTCTTGTGATGTCCAGACAGTTGCAGTGATGAAATTCGGGAAACACAGATCGAAATAGTGAATTAATGCTAATCGAAGCCGAACTGAAACATTTACCAGAAGAAAAAAAAAATTCTTATTCAATACTTATGTGATATTTTGGATGGTTTTTCGTCTTTATTGCTGTGATATTGTTTCTAAAATTTGTACAGGGAAAAAAAAATCTGCGCATCTTGGTGCAATTATTTAAATTTTGAGAAAAAAAAAATTAATTTTATTTTCGAAAGATTTTAAAAATTGAAACTAAAATTACCGCATTTAACGTTTCAATCCCGTTATCGTTTTCACTTTTTTAGACGATTATTAGAACATTTCTAATTTAAAACAAAAAGGATTAAAATGACATTTTAATTTTATTTTTAATCATTAATAATAATTTTACTTCATTGATTTGGCAAGGAGCCAAATTTGGAAATCAGGAATAATGAAATTTTTTATATAATTCTAACAGTACGTAGCAAACATTCTAGTCTCCGTTTTCTTTGTCTTTTTAACGTATCTTTATTTTTAATAACTTTTCGTTTTGATTGCTTTAGTTCATCAGGCAATATCATTGTTACATAGAAAAGTAAAATCAATATTATGTTTGAATTGTTTTCATAGTGCGGTGAAATCTTATAAGCCAGTTAACAGCTACGCTACACGAGCAATTGCTTTTGTAGTGTGGTCATGTTACTCGGCTGCGAACCACAAGGTCCCAGGTTCTATTCTCGCTCATCACAATCTTCCACGATAGGTTTTTTTTTTATGTAGTTGTTTTGATTTTACTGACATTCACTATGGCAAGAACAAGACTGTGTGGGTATTTCTAGCTTATAGTAAAAAGTATTTTTAATTTCCGAACTCGCTTGTGCACTTTTGCTAGAGGAGGTATAGAGGTATATCGCATTTTGTATTCCATATTTTTTTTAATGAATTTTGAAACTTGAAAATAGTATTAAAAAATAATGCTCTGTAACATGATAAATTATCATGTAACAATGTTTTTACATGTTGGAATCCCCTCCCCTCATTTGACCAATAAAAAATAAACAGACAGAATAATGCATGCAATATAGGTAATTTATTTATCTTCTAGTCAACATCCTTTGAGAAGCCACTGTTATTCTCAAGGACTCAGGTAAATAACAGGCACACATATCAATACACTTTTTTTTTGCCTTTTTTTTAAACAGAGCATGGAAACACAAAAATAACCTCACTGGATCCTTCTAATCGGATAGAAACCATAAATCAAACAACAACAATAAAAAAAATCAACTGCGCACACACAAACACATTACAAGAAACTAAACAGCAAACAAACTGGCACAGATAAGTATCGGAAAACAAGAGCAGCTGGAGGAATCTTGAGGGAAACTGCTCTTAAACACAAGAGAAAGGCCAGTTTGCAAATTCTTTTCAATTTTTCAGAATATTAAGTTACGACTCTCTGCAGTTGTCAAATCACACTAAGTTTGGGAGATTTCTGCCCAAGTAGAACTGGAACCCAGTGAGGTTTCACAAACTTAATTTTAATTCTAGATCAAAGTTAAATACTATCCCTGGTTTCTCCTATGGGGATAGGAGAATCCATTTGAGCCCTGAAAATATGTGGAATGCAGGTCATAAAAACATTTTCCCCCTCGTTTTCTTAGTTAGCTTACAAACCAGCAAAGACTGGTAATGGCACTTAACATATGAACAGCTAAAAGCTTTATGAATGACAACCTTCACATAGATATAAATAAGGTACCAGGTAAAGTCTTCATTCAGTTGTTTGATCCTAAAAATAAAATGTAGCGCAAAAGTAGCCAAGCTCATTAACCCTTCAACAGGTTGTGATTTTTTATCAAACCATCTTTATAATAGTTTTTTTTCTTAAAAAGGAGTAGTTTTTTTAGTGATATGTTATTAAAAAATACATTTTCTAACAAATAATAAAGCCAAAAGATAGCAAAACTAACAACAACAACAAAAAAACCCCTCTATTTTGATTTATATGCGACCTAACACCCTTTTCAAACTGAAAAATTAATCGAATGTTCCTTTGAAAGGCTTAAGAACAGTTTATGTTCCTAGAATAACAAGAATGAATTGTACATTAAAAATTTAGAGATGCAAAGATAAAAACGAATTCCAAGAGATTTTCATTGATTGAAAGCAAAAATACTCTTGTTTTTACAATTCCTTTTTTCTGCAATAAATTGGTTCTATAAAAGATTTAAAAAAAAATGTTTTAAAGGGGTTTCATATTTGAAAGGAAGTACGTTTACAAATTGTTAGCAAGAAGCACAGGATCACTTATTTGACATAAGTTTTCTGTACTCAAAGATAATAGAAACTAAAATAGTACTTTTACTTAATACCTACATAAATGATAACATATAAAAGCTATTAATTTTATTATCATGCTCTCATAATAATTCAAACTTTCTCACTGAGAAATTTGTTTCCATTTAGATTAAAGTTTAATTGTTTGTGGTTACTAAGAAACAATGCAAGCAAATAATTTTAAATTTTATAGTATTAAAAAAAGAAAATGTTTCCGAACATCACAAAATAACCCCAAAAATGTTTCACTAAACCATTATGGTTTTTGTCACAATCAGACTTTACCAGGCACCTTTATTTCCTGTGCATATGAACCAAACTGTATTTCCTTAACTCATAGTTAAAGCAGAAGATACTGACTTACAAAAGGAAGGATTTCATGAAATAATAAACATTATCAGTGTCTTGATTCATTAGATAAGAAAAAGTTTGAAGCTTGTTTAGGTTAAACTAAAAATAATAATAAAACATCACTCAATTTAAAAATGAAAAGGATAATTACATATAAGAAGCAAATACTAGGAAGTTACCCTTTTATTGAAGAGTTAACAAATTCTTTTGTCTTTTAAACAACAAGTTAAATTTTTTTTTTAATTTGATTACATAATATTAATCTTAAGTTGGAAATAATTCAATTAGAAACACAATTGATACTGAGTAATTTTTATTCTGTAGATTATATTTTTTTCACTCATAATAAATTCAAGAACAAAGTTAATACCAATGCATGAGATTAAAAAATATCAAAAGATGGAAATAATGGTAACTCAATGTATTTAATACCTTTCCAGACAAAATTCTAATTTCTTAATCATCTTTTAACATTTATATAATGTTTTCTAATATCAAGACAGGATTTACATATATCGTTTTGCAAACAAATTTAATTTCTTTTTGTTTTCCAAAAAAAAATATATTAATTTACAGAATATCTTACTATTAAAGTAAAATTAGAATTTTATCGAGCTTTCATAACATATTTGTTACGTCCTATAAAACAAACTTCTACGAGCATTTTATTTTTATAATTTCAATAGCACAAAGATAAGAAAACTTCTTAAACTAGTTTTTCTACAAGATCAGCGGCTATTCAACTTTTTTTTTTTTTTAATGAAACAAAATTTTGGGTAATTACTAAAATGCAATTTAGTTATAATATCTGGCTTGAATCTAAAAACTAAGACAACTGATTACTACAAATTTTGTAATAAAAGAAACAGTAATATCAAACAATTATGTTTTTCGTTTTACTTTAAATAAAATAACTATAGAAAAACTGTTATATATTTCAATTTGATTAAAATTTAACAATAAAGGTTTATTAAACCATATATTATTAAATTAAGAAAAATTAAATACCTTTTATGTTGCAATATCTTCTTGATATTACACTAAATTTATTTTAAAATTAAAATATTCAATGATAATTATAAAAAAGGAATTATCAGTTATGTGTTAAGGAATATACAATCAGGATCAGATCTTGAATATGCACAGATGGACACATTTTTTTTCTCTCCTAAGAGCACAGTCCTGTACATAACTGGATAAGAAGGAACTTGCGAACAAATGAAAATAATCTGTTAATTTTTGATGAGCCTAAACCACTACAATGATATCAATATTTGATTGTGGAATGATAATTGAGAAAAAAAAATGAAAATGAACAAAAATTGACTGAATAGAATGTATATGATATCAAGCTGATAATTATAATAATAAATTTAATTTCTTTATCCAGACAAATATAATAGGATGACTTCTACACACACACACACACACACACAAGAAAAACTCTGTAACGATATAATATAGATATGAACACAGAAAAATACGAACATAGTCGGTCAGTCGTTCCAGTCGTCAACGTGATATCAAGTATTTTTGCCTTGGCAAAATAGGTAGACATTGAAAAAAAAATTCTTTTTTCCCTTCATTTGATACTTTCTGAATTCAAAATTATTTCAACTTATCATAATATTCTTTTTTACAAACAAAAGATCACTATGAGTAATAAACTTCAAAATGCTGCTTATAAAATATAAATCACATGGCTACAGCATAAACATTCTAACTACACAAATGCATTTTCATCATAACTATATGCTATCAGCTCTTTATCACACAAAATTCACAATATTTTCTTAAATTACACTGCTCAACATATTCTGCTCTCTTACATATAACATAAAGGCCAAATTATTATCTAAATAAAACAAAGTATAGCCATTTTTCCATGAATGACAGAAAAGGTTAAAGCAAAATCACAACCTTTGATCAAATGTTCATGACTACAACCTAGTGACTGAATTTATGAATTATTTTAAAACTTTTAATTGATAATAGAATATTTTTAAAAGCATTCTTGATTTCTTACAATGTAAGAATTCTATTTAATTATTTTTTCTATACTCTTTCATTCAAGATACAATACTTATTTTTTTATTACTTTTGTTATAGAATTTTATCTAATATATATCAGTTTTTTCTGCAGATGGTGGGAAAAAAAAAACTTTTTTGAGAGAAAAGCTGCTTATAATCCAAATGTTTAAAATTTCACAAAATGTTAACTATTCTTAAATATTTTATATATATGGGACAAAATCATAAAATATATTAAAGAAACAGTTAAACTACTAGATTACATGTGCTGTAACTATACATACTAACACAAGGATGCAAACGATAGAAGTTGATCATTAATTTTATATATTTATTGGAGTTTAATTAACCATATTTGTATTGATAATAATTAGATTAAGGTTCTCAAACTTTTACTATATAGTGTGGCAGCTAAGCTACCCTATCATCTCACTGACCATTTGGAATAGTAATTTCCTTTGAAAACTGATACTGACATCTTAATAATGACAGGTCTCATACAGATATCTAAAAAAATAGCTGGGACTTTTCAAGCCACAACTGAATCCACATTGATGAATATGGACAAGAGATGCATGCTTAACTGTAAGAGGTTTAATGGATATTTAACAGTAACATTTACTGCTAACAAACTTCAAATCTCTCACTCTCTCTCAAAAACTTCCATTATGCAAATACTATCTTAGTACAAAAAATTAATTAAATATGTAATCTTGAATTCACTTAACTAGATCTATTTATCATTAAAATGGTTGAAGATCTCTAAAGTTGATGCAAATCTTTTCTCTCTTCATCTTAAATATTTTGTTAGGATCTCATGAATATGGGAAAGGATGAATGTAAGACAAATTTTAAATAGATTAAAAAAATTCAAGTTAATGATTTCAAACTTTTATTTTCCTTGTTCGTTTCTGAAAAAAATAACTAAATTGTCAATTAAACTCTTTCGCCAAGGC
The DNA here is from genome assembly GCF_947563725.1 of Argiope bruennichi. Classification (NCBI taxonomy): domain Eukaryota; kingdom Metazoa; phylum Arthropoda; class Arachnida; order Araneae; family Araneidae; genus Argiope; species Argiope bruennichi. The sequence goes on along the minus strand of NC_079156.1, from coordinate 134,472,352 downwards.
TGCTTTTATATTATCTTGTAAAGTTTAAGAAGTTCTAATTTCATTAAGTTTCAAATCAACCAGCTATAGCAAATTTATCACTAAAACTACTATATGTAAAGAAATTTAAATTTTTTATTTTATTACTATTTTGATTCGACAAGATTTTTATAAATTTAAAAATTAATAAAATGGAAGAAAAAAAAAGAACATTGTTTAATAAAAACTTTATTTAATAAAAATGAAATGAATTAAATTTCATTAAAGTTAGTATTAAATAATTTGTATATTGAAAATTGAGCATTTCATTACATTTAATCATAAACAATAAATCTGATTTTAATTAAGCTAGTTGAAGGGTCCCTAGGATTGTCTAAAATTCATCAGTAATGCATTTGTCTTTTTTTTTTAAATATGAATATGAAGTTTTAAGAATTATCTGTTTTATGTGTCAACAAGAATGCTTTTAAAATTAATTCTACATTCAATGTAATTCAAATGCTGTTTTATGAAAAATAACCTTATTGAAATTTAATGTGTTTTCCTTCATATTATGATGTTACATGTCGCTACACAATATTAATGTTATTACTTTCACATTGATTTAAAAAAGGGAAGGAAGTTCAGAATAAAATTATCTACAACAAACCAATGTACAAGCTTACAATTATTAAGAAAGTATATACATTCTCCCAACAAGTATTGAAAGACCTCCCTCAATATTTGATAGGAATAAAAATATACTGAATATGCATATTTGAAAGAATAAATAAAGTTATACTTTCCAAATTTTAAGCACAACACTGGAAATATGAAAAGCACCAACTGAAAGCTGATCAAAATTGCATGGAAACAACCTTTCACTTTAAAATGCTTAATTTAGAAAATGCACGAATAATATTTCTTATGGAATTTGTATTTCTCACCGGAAATTTAAAAAATATATATGGAGAAATAAATATCATTCACAAAATAATGCAAATGAACAATATGGAATAATAGACATTTGGCGATCTTATAACATCATTTGCATCTGCATCAAAATGATGATCAACAATTTCAAAGACATGAATTTAGATAGGTTACAATTGTGAAAACTTTAGTTCTGAATCAGAAATAAAATGAGAATGACAATATTAAAGAAATTTTGTATGTTATGGTCAAGAGAAAAAAATTGCCCAAAGTATCTTTCCTTCTTTTCTTTAGTTCTCTTTCTCCAATCTCCATCTTTTAAAATTATTTGAAAATATTACTGCATTTAGTTGTTTGGTTTCCAAAAATTTAGTTCTATATAAGAATAACATACATTTTGAAAAAAATGATTTAAAAAATTATAATTGTAATTTAATTTATTTAACAGTCTAAGCAGTCAAAGTGGTCTTTTCTTTTCCAGTTCAGTTAAAAGTAAATTATTCAGGTTTATATGGATATCTTCTAAAAATTCTACTGATAAAATAATGTAAAGATTCGAATAAATGCAAAAAAGCTCAGTTAGTTCACTATATAAGGTAAATTTTCAGACCTTTAAAGCTATGAGATCAAAACATTTGAATGCATAGAATTAACAGTCATATAATGGAATGATGTAGATATGCGAAGATTGCACTTGAAATTTCCAATCTTGTACTTGCCAGTATTAAGAATTCATATTCTGCAATTAAACTTTTAGATAATAATCAACTAATTAAAAAAAAATTCTGTATTTAGAGTATACAACACAAATTTTTAAAATAACATTATTACAAATTAAAGAGTATATTTCACATTAAAACCTCAGGATTCACAACACATTTTTAATGGATTTAACGATCATGTTGGTATGTTTAATTTCATTCCGTACTTAAAGGCAGTTCCACTGTGTAATCAAATTGAGCAGTCAAGCTAAATACAACTACTAAAAGTTAAAGGTGGAAGCACTCAAAAATATTATTTTGATTGAGACAATTTGATATGAGAATTGAAGGCATTAATTTTTTAAATCCTTTAAAACTGAAAGACACTATGTGTTATCTTTTAGAACAAACTGATTTTTCTAAACCTTTGGCACTCAATAATCAACAGGGAAGAGGCACTTAATTAAATCTTAAGTAGTAAAAAAAAAAAAAAAAAAAAAAAAAAAAAAGAGTCTACCATATTATGCTAAAGTTACAATAAACATTTTTTAAATACCAAACAATAGTAGAAAGTTTGGCAGTCGATGATAGAATTTAAATAACATTATTCAATAGTTTTAAAACTAACCTTTATAAAAAGGGGGAAAATCATCAAAATCCACTAGTCTTCCTTTTCATACAATAAAACATTTAAGCTTGCCACCATTTTTGCAATAACATATCTATATAAACTCAATAAAAAATATTCTCTTTCAAAACCCAGCGATTGAATTGCCAGGATAGAAAAACAATCTAACAGGATTTAAATTAATAAATAGGTTCAAAAATTTTTTAACAATTATATGTAAATACTGTTCATAAAAGCATAACAAAAGAAATTGCTTCTTTAATATTTCCAGATATGCATGGAAGTAATTTGTTTTATCCCCAAAATTCGTTTACGTCGAATCCAAGGTGATAGTGTCCTAAGTTTGCTTGGATGCCAACTGCTAGGATTTTGCACACTGGGCATTGTCATATTCCGTGACTAATCTTTTGATGTAGGCCAATTTCCTGTGTAAAAAGTTAAACTTTTTGAGGGCTTCAATATAATTGGGATCTTGCTGATAAGCTCTGTATTCCTTGTAGATCTTTCCTTTGATTTTCTGTAAAAAAAAAAAAAAAAAGTTTTTTCAAATAATTATGCAGAAAGTAATAATTAAATAATTAAACAAAAATGCAATAAAAATAGTTTTTAAAAACATTTTAGCTAATGTACAAAAAAACTAAAATTTAATCAATTTTAAAAAAAAATTTAATTTTTAAAAAAAAATTATAATTCATTATCCATAGTTAGAAAAGAAATCATTTATTTATCCATAGTTAGAAAAGAAATCATTTATTTATGAATATCTGCAATGTCTGACAAATCTGTCATGTTTACAGTTACAAAACTTGGTACACAAGAAGTAATAAAAATGACTGAAAGCATCTCAAATTCTGAATTTGAAAATTCAATGTCCAGAATTTTTTTATTTAATACTCCATGTTGTCTTGGATGATTTTTTTTTGCATGCATTTTTCTACAATAGGAAAGAAAATATCAAGTAAAATTATAGAAATAACTCTTTGCACCATTGAAAAGAACAAATAATTGTTATTTTAAAGAAATTTGTTTTGCACTTCTGATGCAATTTTGAGAATTTTTTTTAACAATTTTATAAAAGGAATTTCAGGAAAAAAATTAAGAACTATAACAAATTTCTGCAATCGATATTCTAACATCTATACAAAATTTTATGAGATGCTTATTCAAACATGTTTGTTTTTTAGATTGTTTTAAAGAACAATCAATATGTCTTTTTTGTCTCACAATTTGTTAATTGTTTTTCTGATGAGTTCAAAGGTTTTCTTGCTAATCTGTAATAGAAAACATGGATCCTTAGCAAACAATTATATTAAGAAATCAAGAATCATAAAAATTATTTTTATATAATTTAAATAGTATTGTTTGCAACATATTTTCTAACCTCTTTCTTAGAGAGGCTATTTAGCTTCCTTTTAAATTATTTACTTGGATTTTATCATCTGTAATTGAACAACATGTACATTGATACATATCGTAATTTGTAAAGGCTATGAAATGATTCTGATGAAATTTAAAATTGGAATAGAATAAAAAATTAGTTGATCGTAATTTTAAACTGGCTCGATTATTAGAGTACATGGTTAATTTTCTCAAAAATTTGGGTTCAGAAAAGAAGTTTGGTTTTGTAGATGGATTAATGAGATTATCAGAGAATGAATTATTTTTGACAATGCCACAGACAATTTTTAATAATGTCACTAAATGTTAAAAACTGCATTGCTTGTGTTGAATTAATTAGTTGTAGAAAGTTATAAGTTTATGTGATCTGGAAAATTAAAGTGTATGCAGTGCAGTGTATAAAGTGCAGAAATTTGACATGAAATGCAAAAACCTAAATATTAAAACAATATTCGTTTCCAGATACATGCATCATATCCTGTAATGATTTCATCAGCCACATAAACAGCATGTTTTTACCAAAAATAATTTTAATTATTAAATATTATACCTTTTTATTTATTTAACATTAAAAAAATGATTTTTTTTTTGTTTTTGATTTTAGATTTGAAGTTTAGAAATTTTCTTATTAAAATTCGAAATACAGTGCACAACAAGACATTTTGTGGAAGCATCTTATATTGGAAGTTGAAGTTTGCTAATTAAAGAACTGTACAATTCCTAAGAATGATCACAGAATTAAAAGTTTCAATAATCAATAAAGTTTCCCTCAAATTTTTTGATACAAAAACATGCACTTTTGTTGATGAGAAGAATAGTATTGAATACCTTTTTAAAATTTTCAAGGATGTTCAGTATATTATAACATTAAAGGTGCAGAAAATGGGTGGGGCATGAGGGCACGCATACAGCCTGAGCATGATTTGAGGGTGCCATGAATTACTTTCATGTTACGTTTTTAAGGTGAAATACCTCAAGAATAAGAAAAAATATAATGCCATGATCAGGGCACCATTTATACTCTTTACATCAATGCTAAGAAGCCCTCCCCCCCCCCAAAAAAAAACTATTAGGCCTGAAAAACTGGTTGAAGTAAGCATATGCAAATAAAGGAATTATGCTACCATTCAGTGTAACATAATGCAATTAGTAGTGATTATATAAGACAATAGGTGTCTGACAAAGCTTTTCCAAGTTTTAAATGATTGTGAACAAAACATTAAAAGTCTACACCTTAGAGATGGATAAAGCATCAAGACAGCAATGAAATTTGAATTGTCGTACTCAAGAATTCATGGACTTTATATGTCAACTGGGGACTGTTAAGTTTGGTGGGACTTCTAGGATATAATGGAATGTGTACAATTACTGTGATATGGAACCACTGATTTGCCAAAAGAGGGATTTGAAAAGTGATTCCTGTCTATTCACCTACACCCACCATTCATATCCATTGTATATTCAAAAAGATTTTGTTAATTTCAACAGGACAATGCACACATCAAGAATTGGTACTGAGGGGCTACAGAAACACTCCTGTCGCTTTCATTTTATTGGTCACTTTAAGCTTCAGACAGGAACATTATTGAACATATCTGTGATGTTCAGATGAGATCTCCATACATCTCACTCTTATAGCTGGTGGACTGCTTTGCTGAATTCACAACATGAATTGCCCCCAGTAAATTTTCAGACATTAGTTGTGTTCATGCCCTGTCATTTCATTTTGGGGTACTTCTGTGTGCTTGTAAGGGCTCTACATGATATTAGATAGGTATACTAGTTTTCCCAATTCTTCAATGTAGTTAATAGAGGACAGAAAATATGGTGTCAGAGCTTTAGTCACGTAAATATAGTCTAATCTATAAGTTTAAATACAAAGACAAAAAAAAAAAAAAAAAAAAAAAAAAAAAACAATTAAAAATATAAGTAAAAGATTAAAAATATTTATGTATTTGTTTCCAAACTTTGCATAAACTTTGCTTTTAACTACTTTAGGTAGTAAAATTTTTTATGAAAAATCATAACTCAAAAATTAATACTCAATACAAATTATTATTTAGCATAGAAAAAGTAGACAAACCTTAAACTCTTCTGTTCCTTCTTGACAGTCATTTAAATGGCGTTCTAAAGATGCAAATTTTTTAGATATATCGATAATTTTTTTGTGCAAGCATAAATACTCTTCATATTCAGCATTGAAATGAGCTTTATAGAGAGCTCTCTGCTCACTAGAAACAATGGTGCTGTATTCCCTAGAATAAAGAATAATTTCATTTTAACTCTCATAGACACAATTTCCAACAGCTTTAAATTGCTAAATCAATTCTACAATTCAAGTAAACACATCAAAAATCATTCAACTTTGATAGAGAAACATGTAAAATGCTATAGTAAAGGCAAATGTTGTCCACATACGATAGGAATAATTTTAATCTAACTTAGTTTTTATGTGAAAAAAGTTGATGTGTTTACTTATTTTGATAAGAAATTAAATTTTAAATTCTGAGAGTTTTTTCTAATCTACTGAATTTAAAGCTGTTATCTAAAGATAATTTTATTCGTGTGTAGTTTGAATTTACAGAAATTAATAAATGAATGGCTTTGTTTGTAGAATTAACATTTTGAAACTACAGTATAAGACATACTAATCTTATTGTGGCCAAGATGATAAAGATGATATCATCCTTCAAAACTAATATGGTATCAATATAATCTCAATATTTCATTCGTAAAGCTTGACAACAGGCACAGAAGTGCCATCATGCAATATATGTTTGATGTAATTAGAATCTTAAATCTACCTTTCTCTCAAATTGTCTACGCTATTGCTTATAAAAATTTCCATGATATAAAAAAATCATGCAGTTATCTTCCAGCTTAAGAAAAATATTTTATTATATATGGTTAACAGATTAATCAATCTACAGAGAAAAACGATATTTCTGTTTTACACATGCAACAATAAGCACTATTTAAATAATGCTACTTAAACAATGCATCCATGATAATGATTAAAAACAGTGGTATTTGAACAGAAGAGTGAAATGAAAATTGTCAATATGACTATCTTTCATGCTGTTACAGTTTTAAAAATATTGAACAAAAAAATTAAAAACATCTTGGATATAACAAACTTTTGCTTACTTTTCATACTCTGAATTATCACACAAGGTAGGAGACTCAGTTGGAGGTGGAACTTGTAAACTGTTATCTTTAGGGAAAAGAAAATCGTATTAAAAACAACATTTTCAATGGCAATAAATATAATGAGGTATAAAAGATGAATGAAATCTATATAAATGAAATTGTAAGTTCATAAATGTTTTGTTTGCTATAGAAATTCTAACTATTCAATAGATTTTTTTTTTTTCAAAATTCTGCTGAGAAATACACAATGAAATTTTTAAGCTTAAGTTTTTATAACAATAATTAAATAGTTAATTTTTTTATTAAAATATTCCTATGTATAAAAATGATTTTTTATCTTTATGTTGCAATTTCTATTGATAGAAAATATTCTAGTTATTTTTAATACCATTAGAATTGCTGCTAGCACTATTTAATTAAATTTTGAGTTGCTATTAAAAAGTACTAATAACATACTAAGAAATTAGTTTTTCATAATTTTTAAAAATTATGAAAAAATTCGAAATTTTTTGAAAAACTACAAAATTAAAAACTTATTTGGTGCAAATGACACACACATTTTAAATTAAACTGCAAGCAGACCTTACACATGTTTGCAACAAAATAAAATTGAACTTCATAAAATAATGAATTCTGCTAAATATGAAGACCAAAAAGTACAATATGCATGATTAAATGAATAATGAAAGAAATAAATTTATATTAAAATGGCATCAGATAAAACAAATACTGTAGAATTGTTACATAAAAAAATTAATCAAAGTCGCGAATGATAAAATTCGAATCCTAAAATGCTGGAATCTGAGTTTCTGAGAAAATGTACCACGAAGCTGTGAAGGCAGGAAGTAAGATAATGTGCACACTATTATTTTATATCAAAACATGTGTTTGTATATGCATTGGCACTATGTTGGGAATTAAATAAATTTTTTGGTTTCTCACATACATTGTTACAACCATAACTGTCAACAGTCAATTTGATAAGTGATAAAAGCAACCTTCATTGTAGTTGGCAAATATGCATAATTTTATTCTCCAATATTGAAGAGTATGACAGATGTCGGAAAAGAATTTTGACAATTATTTCGATAGTTCATTTCTTTATTAATATTGAAATTTGAATCTTTTTATGTAACAAATCTATATCAAATAATAGTTAAGAAAAAATTATAAGTACATCTCCAAATTAATTTTTCAAATTATTTTATAGCCTTCTGAAGTTAGTTACATAAGTTAAATTATTTGATAATATGAAATAAGATTAATGATTTAAGTAGAATCAACGTTTCAAAAATAAAAAAGGCATATAACATAAGCTGAATATTCTAAAAAGAAACAAGGAATTTTCTAATACAATCTACTGAACAAGGTTCAAATTAAATCTCTTACAATTGCAGTTACAGTATCAATCTAACAACAAACAAACAAAAAGCTATTACTTACGATTATAGTCCATGCTGTCCCGGCTATCACAACTAGAGTGAGGAGAATTACTACAGGATCTATTTGTTGTGGAAGTCACTTTTGATCTATTGTAGGAAGATTGGTTATTACTATAATTGCTTTTATTAATACTATTATTATTCACATAGCCATTGGTGGTAGTCTTTGAGCAACTGTCTTCCTTGGCCTGTTCCACACGATACTGGTTATTCAAGTCGGGCGACACCTTGGAGCTGCTGACTGAGTCCACTGATTGTGGATGACTTAGAGTTTGGGATTTTCCCATATCACTATTTACATAATTTTTTGGAAGATGTGGGTTGGAAGAGGCACGATGCTGGCTGGGCTCTTCCACATCGTGCCTCGAGTTCCGTGATACTGGGTGTGTCTTTTGGAAGGTCGGTTTTCGCAGGAGGCCAGCCATGGGCGGGTGACTCCGGCTATTACTTTTCTCGCTGTCTTCTCGAGTCCTCTGGTTAGTTGGACTAGAGGTAGAAAGCACATTATTGGATAAGCTTTTTGGAGGTGTGGTTGGATAAGAATCACTGCCATTGCTCACAGGAGATTTATGATTCGAATCCTCATTATGTATGACTCCATTTGGGATGCTTGACTGTACAGGTCCAGGTGAGAAACTCTTCTTAGGGAAGTTGCCTGGAGAAGATTCAGAAGTGGATCCTCCATAGGAGGACCGTGGTTGCTGCTGATCAGCTACATAAATTAAGATGAAAATTAAACAAGATTGAACAATTGATAGATAGATAGTCTACTATTTAAAAATTAAATCAGTATTTTATTATTTATTGTATATTATTAACAATAATAAAATTTAATACATTTTTGAATAATAAAACTATTTAAAAACTTATTGGTGTGTTGTAAAGAATTTTTTAAAAATTATTTTTTACATTTTAGATATTAATTAATAATTTATTATAATAGAGATCAATGTCTTTCTTTTTCTTTTCAAATTTATTGCCATATTGCATTATTTATATGGAATCAAAATTAAACTGATATTTAAATTAATAAATTAAATAATATAAAAGTTAAAACATAATATATTGATTTGAAATTAACTAATTTTTAACGAATATAATTCATTTTCTACCTTTTTCATTATATAAAAAAATCTGAAAATTTGTTTTAAAAACTGTTGCTCTATGAACAAAACAACTTTCCAATTTTGATTCAGCAAATCTGTAGAATATTAAGAAAGTTTTTTCAAGAAATCAAGTCAAAAGCTTTGCGTAACAAAAAAAAAACAAAAACAAATAATAATAATAAACTACATGCTCATATAAAAATAAAGTTTATGAACAATTTGCTAGAGTCACTGAATAAGTAATGTAAATCATCAGAAGGTTATCATAAGATTAGAAAGTAATTATTGATAAAAAGTACAATTAATTGATACATTCTCACAAGGAAACAAAATCATAAATTTACCTTTGTAATGAGATATCCTTTGTTTTTTGCTAGGAGGATGTTCAGTTACAGCCTCGCTGACAAAACGTTTCTAAAAAAATAATTAAGAAATTAACAGCAGGTAAGAACAAATTCAGAATTTTATTTTAAAAATAAACTCATGTTTCTGCTGATTAAATTCGAAATTTGAATTTAATCAGCAGAATAGCCTATAAGCATGCCATTCATAATATAAAAAAGCAAAGAGTTAATGATGTATCTTACTTGTAAAGGAGAAGTACTCGTTTGGGTATTAGATGGCGATGTTTCACTCTCAGAATTAGAATTAAGATATTGCTGTTTTCTTCTGCAATAATATTATAAATTATTTACAATTAACAAATAACACAAAGATATTGACTAATAATATATATAAATATGAACAAATACACAAGAAACAATGAATATTCTGTTAATAAGAATTGTCAAGAGGAGAATTATTTCTTATACATATGTTTTTCTTTCTTTCTTTTCTTTTTCTTTTTAATATTCTGTTTTGTTCAGTAATGCAAAATTTTATTTTAAAAAATTTCACTGAATTTACAATTCTAAACATTAACCAATTTTATTCCTATTATTATTACCCAATGAAAATCAATTACACATGGCAAGAGATCCAATTCTTTCTTTATATTAAATAGGTGATTAGACACTATTTGAGATAATTCAGGATTACACATGAAAATATGAATTTTTCATTAATTATTAAAAATTAATTTAAATGTCACAAAAATTTTATAAAACTGACTTTTTTTTATTTTTTAACATTAAAAAAAAATGTTTTATGCATGTACATACGTGTTTAAAGTTTCCCAATTTGTTGAATATAATACATAATAATTATTTTCAAAATATGCTTTAGTAACCTTCAAATATTAGATGTGAGAGAAAAGCAAGAATAAATAATAATAAGCAGCTAATGAAATGATAACTAGCATAATGTAAGGGATTAGGCTAAACCACCATATTATTAAAAAAAATATATCTGAAAAATTACTCTTTAGGTAAAAATAAATATTTCAGAATATTTAAACATCAATATCCAAGGATATTTTATGTTTCTGCTGGTTTAATATTCATATAACTAATCTTTCAATGACATTTTCTTTATTGGTTACATTAGATATTTTGAAGTTATTAATTAGTCCCCCCCCCAATTCCATGCCATGATCTCACTAATTTGCATACGATCGGGGCATGTTTGGCAAATCTTTGTTGACAACATTGAGTGGTACGAAAACATGTCAAAAACAAAAATAACAGTTCTATTTTTATCTAGAAGTAGAGGTTGATTTTGCAAGAAGCGAAAGTGTTGATAATATGTGCATCGAGCTAGTTTTCTTTTTTGTTTGTTTGTGAAAAATTTTACTTTATCTTTTATAAATACTCCAAGAAGCAAGTTATGTTTTATACGGCATAATAATAAATTTGTGTTTTTAAGAAACCCTGGCTCTTCATTTTCAAGCATGATCAACAATATTTCAAAATCCAAAATTCATGATATATTAAAACTGCAATCCACACTGTATAAACAGGGACAAGTTTCATGTTTTCATTGGTGCACTTTATTATAGCAAAATATCAAAAGAATCAATAATCTTATACATTTTTTAAAGTAATTCAAATTAGTTTCTAAATCAATAATGAAGCTATATTACATCAAAAATATGAATTCCCAGCATCAAATTAATGATAAATTTGTGCATAAAACCATAAGGAAAAGAAAATTTCAAAAAGGTAGGAAACATATACTTACTTCCGTATTATTTCTGCCTCTTCCTGTGTACAGAATTTCCAGTTGTCCTGAACTTCATTCCACAGATAATTGGCAAGATAATAAATGTTTCCTTTTAAAACACTTATTTGAGGTAAAATTGAAGTCAATTTGTTTTTGTCTTTTTCTCTTACACCCTCTGAAAATAAACATTTAAAAAATATAAAACACTTCAGTAACCTCTTTATTAATTAATAATTGTTAATGATAATTTAATAAAAATAAGACTTTATTATATACTATGGTAGTTTGTCCCCATCTCACTTTTGCTTGCCAATCCCGATGTTGTCCAATAATGTACTTAACCCTTTGACTACACATTTATTTCAAAGGACTTTTGTATTTGAAGCACTTGTGAAGGTAGTAGCTTTTACGGAAAAATTCATTTATTTCTTATTATTCAGAATACATACTACTACATGATATTGAGATAATTTATAAAGAATGTTCCAATATGTCAAATATACCCAAAGGGTTAATGTCCGTCAGCTCCAGCTAGCACGTTTATAAACTCCACTGGCCATTTGCTCAGAATTAGAAACTTAATCTTTTCGTGATGACAACATACATTTGCTATTCGGCCTTTTCCAATTCAAAACTCAAGGGCCATAATGAAAACATTCTTTGCCCATATCTACAACATCTAAATATTGATTCAGTTTCTCACATTTTGCCTCCAACATAGCAGTTTCATGATCAGTTCCCCTTCCAAAATTGGTAGCTCTTGCTTGCTTGCTCTTTCTTCGTTTTCCCCCCCTTTCTTTCTTCATTTGATATCTCTGGACATCTTACTACTAAAAAAACAAAGCAGGTTTAACATGTGTATGCTTAAGAATTCAGACGATTGCCAGCTGAGAGACGAAAAATTGGTTACACGAAAAAGTAAAACTGAAAAGCCATTCATTAGAAAAGAGTTTTTTAAAAGTAGAATTAGCAAATAATATTGTTTAAAATTCCTCTGCTGTTAATTAAAACTTTGATTTCCCCTCTCTTGACACAATTTCACTGTCAAGTGCAATATAAAAACTTACTAAGACATAATAATAATTTTCATTGAATATTTCAAACAATATTAGCAAAAGAAATCTCAAATGACATTGGTCAGGTAATCCGCTACCTACCGATCACAAAGCAAATAAAACACAATGTTCACATAAAATTATAATATATATACATATATATATCAGAAGAGAGTGAAAACTCAAATGATTTCATTATGCTGTTAGGATATAGGTTACCAATAGAAATGCAATTAAAACCATTCTTTGCATTAGTGATCTGATGTAGATCTATAACTTAGGTAATAATTGATGTATTGAAATTTATTTCATTTTATACTTTTGAGTTAATGAGCTCACATACATATGAATATAAAGTAATTGATTGATGAATATGATCCAACAAACAATTTTAGTAATAAAACCATATCCCTGTAAAGTCAGTGTTTTAGACAAACAAATTTCAGCAGTTATATTTATTGTGTTTACAGACAGCAGCCATAATTTTTAAAAAATGGCCTTTTTGGTCTCGGGGAAGTCAAAATTGTGGAAGTGTAAAAACACCAACTTCAAAGTTCATTTGCTATTATTTTTGTCTGTACACGAGACAGTAAATTATTTAAAAGCTCACATAATGCATTTAAGAGAAGGACAGTGTGATTTTAATAATTGTAAGAAAAAATTCTCTAAAATAAATAATGATAGAACTTATAGTAAATATCTTAAAGAGAAACTGCTGTTTTTATTAAAAAGTAGCAGAAAATGAATATTAACCATTCATGTACTGACTACTGACAAATAGGTTTGAATTAGTTGTCTCGTTCAAACCTAAATAAAGAAATAAAAGTTGCAGCTGTGGCAACAAGAAAGAATAGAATTCAAGAAGAATTATACAGAGAGAGAGAAAAAAAATCATATTTATACTTCAAATTCTTTTTTTCTTTTCCTTAAAAGAAATCATTGACACAATGAAGAGATACTGAAATAAAAGAGTAGCCTCTCCTGAAATTTCGATTTGACACATAATTACAGTGAAAATTAACAAGTTTCAAATGATGTTGAATTAAAGTCGTAAGATTGAAGGATGTCCAAGGTCTGCTTTTGTTGGTCAAAAATTATCTTTAAAAGCATTTCTTTTTAATCGAATAGATTAGGAATAAATAGTAATTTCAATAAATATTAACTGAATTTTGATTACAAATTAAATATACATAGAAACATTCAAAACATACCATGTTTAAGTCTCATTAATAATTCTGGCCTTTTGTATGGTCTTACAGCTAAAATGTGAATAATTCTATCCCTGTAAATGAAAACATCATTTCATAAATGAATAAATTCTATATTATATATATGAGTACACTTATGACAAACTACAATTTAAAATCCTAAAAAATAGATTTCAAGGGCTGAAAACTTATAAAAAATTACTATATACATATAATTCAAAATAAATCAATCAATGATATATCTATGGAAGGTTTTATTGATGAGGAAAACAAATCAAAAGAAGTTAAAATTCTAATTGCAATGAAGAACAAAAACACAAAAGAAAGAAAAGGAAAAGGAAAACGTGTCGAGGAATGTGAAATTAGAGATATCTAGATAATAATTTAGTGTTCTAGTCAGAACCTAAACATTTTTTTCAAGTCAAAAATTTCAATTTTTTTAAATGAACGTGGAATATATTTTAAATTGTAGAAATTGCAAAAGATAATAAAACAGAATTTATTTTATTGTTAGAATCTAAAGTTACCACATTTAGTTAAGTATAAGATTAAGAAAATTTAAACAAAACAGTAGAATCCTAAAATAAATTAGCACAATTTGTTACAAATCAATTATCGAGTAAAAAAAAATAGTATAGAGGTGCATAATTTTTTTTAAAAAGCTGAACTATACATTCAATAAATCTAAATGATATGAACAAGAAAAAAGATATAATATTTAAAACAAAATTCATACCTAATTGGTTGACGTATTAGCTCAGGATTTTTATGGGGTGCAGGTGGTGGTGGAGGTTTAGGCTTTGGAGGCTCAGGTCTTTTCACTGGAAATGAAGATGGAGGTGGAGCAGGTGGAGGTATGTTGCTCACAGGCTTCAAAGGAACAGATTTGTTTATCATGGAGGCAGTAGGAGGGCTGAATTTTACTGGTGATACTACCAATCCTGGACGTTTCACCTTTACTTTCCGCCCTGAAAGAAATTAAGCTCTACATCAGATTGCACATGAATAATACCATTAACGTAATTATTTTTAAAAAAACATGCTGCTGGGATTATTAAGCTAAAGACTGCCATTATATATCGACATACAATATCAAAATTTGTAATGCTTCAACTGATGAGCTACAAATAGCAAATGAAAAACTGCCACAGGAATAGGATTTATGATGAAACAGTCACCTGTCATAAGCGAAAAGAGAGCAGACAACTTTAAAGTATGCAAGCAGGAAGAGAGGGACATTAAGAGAAGGGTTTGTTCTTATGAGATGCAAAATCAAATCAAAATATTTTCTGGCATTGTTCTACATCATGCCAAAGCTTGTCAATAATAACCAATTCAAGAGCAGCGTTTCCTACCATCATTATGCAATTCAATATTACTCCTACTTTCCACCTTATGATTTTATAGTTTTTGATAAATTGCAAAAAACTTTGGGAACAACATTTCAAATCAGATGTCGACAGGAAGGAAGCAGTTGGAAAATGGCTCTTAAAAGCCCCGAAGAATTTTATGAAAATATTTCTATTTTTTATTCTCATAAAATTAAATACTTTCATAATTATGCTAAAAGTTTTTCAACTGCAATAAATATTTAATGTTAAAGATCTATTTTTTAATAACTGATTTACCCTAATGCATTTTGTCTTGATTAAAAAAAAAAAAAAAAAAAAAAAAAAAAAACAGGCAAATATTTTGAGAATTAATCTTGCAGCAAGAAACATAATTTAGTCAAATTGGTAAAAATGTTATACTTTTCTATATTTCATTTTAAAGAGGTTTTAGTCCCTTTATATTCATGTAAAACATTTTCTACAAAAAGTACAAGACTCTATTAATCTTCAAAACAACAGCAATATTGTGTTCAGATGCTAAGTTTTTACAAGTAATCAAGAATGCTATATTTGCTCTGTTGGAAATAAGAAGTATGTTAGTAAAATTTGATAAGAACAGGGGGAAAAAATTCATACAATAGATTATGGTATCTTTATTGCCTAAAACATTGGTTAAATATTACAATAGTATAAAATAGGTATTACAATATATAAACTAATTTGGTTTTCAATATTAATATATAGCTCTGATCATTTCATAGAAATTAAGGAACATATCAAATAAAATTGAAGATACAAATTAATTTAAAAACTATGTTAGATAATCAATATATAAAACTTTTAATCTGGAATTAATCTTCCTGAACTTTCAAGAAATTTGAAAAGATAACTTTAGCTCTTTCACAATTTTTCATGTAGATATTCAGTTATCGGTTAGAAAATTCATCAATTCTTTTCTTAAGAAGCATATAAGTGCTTTTCTCAAATAAATGTGAAATTGCTTAGGTAATAATGTTCATGATATACTTTTTTTAACTCAACATAAAAACTTTGCAAATATATTGTTGCTTTAGGATATGTTTAGCAAAGAATCATTATATTAATGAAATATATAAAAAAAAACATCACAAATACATTAGTATTTGATCGCATCGTTATCTTTAATTAAAGGAAAAAGATTTTTGTAAAATTCAGTCTTTCTAATTATTAAATTATGTAAAAATTTTAACTGATGAAGGAAAGAAATAATGTAGTTATTTAGTAACTCTCTCTTACTAATTACCAATACTGAAAATTACTAATGCTATCAACAAATATCCAGATACTTTTTTTTTTTTTTTTTTTTTAGGAAAGTGTAATGACTTTTTACATAATATTTTCAGCATATACTTTTTACAAATTTTGCTTTGCCCTCATAATAATTAAAGTAAATTTGCATAATATTACAATAAAAGAAATTTTTTAAAAATTAAATTTTTTGCTTATAGATACAAGGTTGCATTTTAAAATAAACAATAAAATAACATAGAAAATTTTATTATTAAGAAATCTAAAAATAACCCAAGTTTAAAGGAAAATAAATTAAAGCCCATTATTTTAGGTCCACTCACAGTACCTGTAACAATTAGTCCCTGGGCAGTGTAATATTCCACTCTAAATATAAATCCAGATAAATATACTAAAACTTAAGATCTACAATGCAAAAAGGGGAAAAAAATCTAACCACAAAACTTTAAAATCAAATAAGAGATGAAAGATTCATGAGAAGTTCATAGATGAAAAGAGAACTTAGAAAATGAAAAGCTATGCAAAAATCGGAATACTTTATAAAATTTAACACATACCCAAATGTGCTCCAGCAGGTTTTATTACTTTCGTACTGAAAATGATAATATGGATTAAATTAGTAAAATCATTTAAAGTTAATACACCACTCACCACATAACTGTTTTAAAATGAGTCTCACCAAGATTTTTTCTGTTGTTCTTCAACAGCTGCCATTTTGACTTTAGTATTTTCATAGCTGTCTTCTGTTGCATGGATATGCATCTTCACCTGCATGCACCCCAGAGATTCCATAGATCTACGCATAAAAAATAAAAAGTTAACTTAAAAACATACACACTTTCTCATTAAAGAATGAAGTATTAATTGAAAATCAGTTTTCAAATATCACTAGATAAGCAATAATTTTCTAAATAAAAAAAAAATTATCTGAAACATATTATAAATTTTTACAAAAAACATCTTTCCAAAAAGATAAACATGCCGGCTTGTAGCTTAATTATACTAATGCATTTGAAGGTGTACAAGGGCTATTGTGAGGGAAGTAATTTTGAATCATGAATATTGAGCATCACATTTGAACTGGCACTCCCCTTTCCAAATGGTAAATTTCCTTTTTAAAAGCCATAATTGACAAACATTTTGTAAAAGCTTACAACGTAAAATAATAAATGATGAAATAACATAGTTATATAAAGAGTTATATTTTAACCGTGTCTCTTGTATTTGTTCATTAATATTGATTTGTTTTTTCAGGGCAAAGCTATGGGGAAAATTTACTTTTTCCATTGTGATATAAGTATACCTTTAAATGCAATTTTAATATAAATGAAAATATTAAATACATTTCGCACTCTTATTACAGTTGCCTTTGATTGGTTCTGAAATTTTTTTAAAAATAAAATTTCTTATAATTAGAAAGTAGTAGCAGACATAAATTCAACACAACAACCTCGCTCATGTAAACAGACTTGATACTCAAATTGGGGGAGAGGGGGAGGGGTGGATCCCAGTGTTTTTCCTGTATCTAATCTCAGTATAGCAAGGAAGCATGCAAATAGCATTCATCTGCTATAATTCAATATTACCTGCTATCATTCATTTGCTATAATTCAATAGTTACAACAGAATGACAATACTCCACTTGTTTTTATCAGGGGAAAAAGCAAAGGATAGTAAGCAATAATTCAATATTACCTAAAATAATATTGTATTTTAAATGAATGCTTATATTTATATACAGAAGAATCTCTTAACTATACCCTAGAATTTTTCAAGACAAATTTACTTGCAAAGAGGGAAAAAGATAAAATTTATCTCATGTTCTTTAACTTAAAATCAAGCAAAATTAAGAACTTTGGTGAAATAAAACAATAATATTCTTGTTATCATAATACAAATCATTGAACAATAACAAAATACATTACATTTTTTTTTGGTCAATTCATACATTTGAATATAAATTTCTGCAGTTTCTGCCTATTTTTCATTCATTTGTCCCCACCCTTCTTTTACAAAAATTTAATTTGAAAATAGGTTTTGTGTTTGTTGGATTCTTCATCACCCCCCCCCCCGAACACTTCTCTGCTTTTCTAAAATTTCATAATACCTCTAACTTTGCATACTGTAACAAATTCTTGAGATTGAAATATTTAAGATACTTCCATAAAAGTTTATGGCATGATACACAGACTAATTAAAGAACTTTCTTTCAGAATTTTAATAAGATATCCATGTTAATACTTAACCCACTTTCTACAGTTCATTGTCATGTAACAATAAAAGAATTATTTTTATGGCTTCTCAAAATCAGAAAATTCTTTGGACCTCAAAACATTAGAAGAGAAATGATTTAAACAAATTTCTTCATTAAATTAATCGAGCTATTCTTTGAATTCAGTTTTTAGTTTTTTCTGGAAAATTTCAAATCGAATTGCTGCATGTTCTGAACATGCAGAGGAAATTTGTACTTTGGAATAAAGAAGCAAATAAACTATTCGCTTTGCACAAAATTCTGCACTGTTTTTCAAAAAACATGAATTTAAATAAGATACAGCTTTTAAAATAGCAAAACTTTTGGACACACATTAAATTTTTTTTTTATGTAGTAATCTTTAGAAATATAAAATATTCTGCTAAAATATATATTTTTTCAGTTTCAGTACCTCCCTTACTATTCAAGTAACCATAGTTGCTATTCCGATATCTGCATTTTTTTCTCAGTCTTGGAAATGGGACTGATCTACGGAGAAGAGAAGGAGAATGGGTATAAAAGAGATGAGATTCCACAAATGGCCTTGTCTAGTTTTTACAGCCATAAAAGGATATTTTATAGCTGCAATTTTAATAAGATTGGTATTTTTTTTAGGAAAGATTTTAAGGAAATAAGGAATGAATTTTAAATTTCTTGTTTTTTTAGGCGGAAAAAAAACCCTCCAGGAATTTAAAATTTCCCGAATTTCTCCTGTTTCATAGATGATTTTTAAATTCATCGTCTTTGCCTGATTTTCAAAGGGCCAAGGCAACAACATTACAGAAACATAATGTAATCCACATTACATAAACTATCATAATTTTTTTAAAATTAATGCAAAATGCTCAAAACTTTTCCGAGATGAATAAATAAGTGCAAAAAACAGCAACGTTACTGTATAAGATCTACATATATTACGAGTCCATGAGTAAACACCGTCTCACTTCATTAAATAATATATCAATTCAACTACAATTTATCAGTACTGTTTCTTAAAAAAATTCAGATGCAGAGATGGTGATGTTATTTTACCTATGTCCAGTTTGTCGAATGCATTCGAAGCTACCATGTGGTCCATCTGCTTCAATATTGGACAAGGTAAATCCATAAGATAATCTGCTCCCATTTTGAAGCAAGCTTATCATCTAAGAAAGAAAAAAAAAAGAGAAGTGTTAAAAAAAATTTAAATATCAAATTGAATGCATTAAAAATTATATTTATGATGCTGTTGCTGCTTATGGCACCTTCATAGACAAGCCCGCTGATGAAATCAGCGATTTTAAGGCGAGTTTTAGCGTCTCTTGTTATAGTAGCGCCATCTAGTGCCAAGAGTACGTCTTAGTTACTCATGCGTCACATCCCTCTTCACAAGGCGGACTTCTTCATACATTTCGTTCACGGATCGTAATTTAGACCTGAATCAGAGAACGATCACCTCTGATCCAGTGCCCCCAGTGATATTGTCTGGACTTGGAGGACTTTGTGGCCACGACAGATTTATACATGCACCGACCACCATATACACGGACAGTCTTCGGCCGGAGGAGTTCAAATTCACAACCCAAGGGATGCGAATCCAACGCCCTACCAACCAGAATATCCCGGGCGATTAAAATTTTTTCTTCATTGAAAATACAGTCCACCATTGTGTATTAAAAATTTACAAATAAATAAGCATTATATATTTTTAGGATATGAAAACATACATTTTGAAAGTATGTTTTCAAGAATAAAAATCGTTAAAATAAAGAAAAATCAGTTTTTATTACTGCAGTTATATTTTTGTAGGATTATTGAAATATATGTAATTCTGTGATAAAGATGGGTAGTTTTAACCACTTGTGATGACATGAAATTTACAGGTGCGAGTGCCCAAACAATCTATTGTAATTCGCAGTGAGGCTACACAAGGCATCCGATACCTTATAGAAGTGAGAAAAAGATTAACACTTTTCTAAATTAATTGTGGCCCGACAAACAATCAGTCAACGGGGCGCGAACTCATTTTTATATCTGTGATAATTGCTTGCTGACGTGTTTGGTACGTCGTGGACAATTTTCTGACAAAAACAATTGGACGTGCATGGCACATCTTTCCACCGCAAATGATCAATACTGATGTTAGAAGTTTTTACGGAATTCTAATTAGAATATATATAGTTCTTTTCTTTTTTCCAAGTTGAAAACGATAATGCTAATATTTAATAGAAAACTCGAGCATACTACATTTATTGCAATGCACAGACATAAAAAAAATGTTGTTTAAAAGGAAGTTAATACTCCACTTCGATCATTATTTTCATGGAAGAAGAAAGATTACATCATTACTGAAGCGGTAAATGATTGGCCCGGGAAAGAAACCCGCGTACACACCAAACAAGGAAAAACACATTAAGAGCTTTTAATAAATACAAGAGAGTATTATTTTTATAAAAATAGTTCGGCACAGGAAACGAGAACAAGCCCAGCGACACAGAAGGGGGAAAAAAAGAGAAGAAACACTTGAAAACGGACCCAAAATTTCCTGAAGCTACACGCAGCTTTATTCCCCTCCGATATCTTCTCCAGTTCAAATTCGGTTATTGCCCTAGAAATCGTTTGAAAAATCCCGCAAAACTTACCTTTTCAGCTTAAAGGCGCACTCACAGAGAGAGAAAGAAACAAGAACAAAACACCGAACGAGCAAAATCGCATTCCAGCCTGACAGTTGCGAACTTCGGAGAGAGGCACAAAATATGGCTTCCGGCGACCGACCACTTTTCCTAACGAATTTTTCTATATGACGAGCAATAAAAATTAACAGAACGTGAAGTTCTGCATTGCTCGATTAGTAGACGATTTCTAAACACGAGATGGCAATGCCATGGTAAGAAACGACTATAGAATTTATACAACTGTATGATACATACGGTGTCTCAAAAGTACACTTCCGATAGTCACTACTTTAAATATTGAAGTTTTAAAAAATTAATTTTTAAATGAATTAGTTAGTTATATTATTAACACTAGGGCTATTTTGGGACGGTTCGCGTAATTTTGAACCACGGTCAGATGACGAGGGCGACACCTAGCTGGTAACCCCTCTCCAAACTTTCACACCACACCAGCGGGAGGTCGTTTAGTCCCGACTGATTTAACGTGCACCAAACCCGCGTACACGACGGGCCTTCGGGGTCTTGAACCTGAAACCCTCCGGTTCCGAAGGCGAGACCTTACCACCAGGCCACCGCGACATTTTTTTTAAATGAAACGAACACCGAATGACATCAAGTGATTGATATTGTCGCTCTTTTATATTAATATGACTTCATCTCAGAAAGCGGCAAAGGTTGTTGTGCGGTTTATCGATTTCAAATATACAACGCCGGAATAAATAGCATTAATTCTGAACGACACAAATCCCTATTTTTTATAGTTAAGCTGAGACACCAAATCCATCGATTCTCAAATAATACTCAAAACATTTCTAAACAAAACTTTAATATTTTTTTTTTAATTTAATACAATAATCCTAAATGCACATTACGCATTATACGGCACTCAGCGCAGCAACTGGATTTTCAAACTTCGGGCAAAATTATGGAGCGCAGGCACTTCCTCTGAACAACTTTTGCACAAATTGTCGCAAAAGTATTTTGGAGAGTTTTGCGAAATCTAAAACCATTTTAAACATAACTCTCAAACAAGGTCGAATCAAAGGCAAGCCGGCTTGATCTGAACTGTGTAACTTGAATGTTTTTTTTCTTCTTTTTTCTAACGATTTAATCTAATCTTCCGACTCAAAATATGCACTACAGCCATCTTTAATCTAGGCATGACAGGTACACATCTATTTGCTGCAAATATTCCATGATAATAATAATTCAATGAGTAACAAGTTTTTACCATGACAGCACAATAGGCGGCTGTGTTAGTAAGCCGAGATTAATGGTGTTAGTGACATCTTATAAAATAGTAGATGATATCCAGAAACTATATTTGGGAATACCAGTTTACTAGTACTTAATAGACAAAGAACAACCACACACTCCATCATCAGTCAAGGTAGGAGGAAAACGAGACGTGGTTTCGACATTTTTCAACTATTTATATGCCTTTGTAAGCTATTTTTAATATCAACCCTCAGAAAATTGAATAGGAGGAAAAATAAAAATCAAATCTTTTCAAGCATTTTTTTTTCTTTCAAATTTAATGCAGCGTTCTTAAATATAGACTCTAAATGTTGTTTTATTTTGAAAAGTATTTTCATACTGTTTATTTCAACATAAAATGCGCTGTATGAATCTTAAAACTATACATTTCTGCAGTGTTTGAAAATATTATGAAAAATTCTTGAAAAGTGATGGAATAACACTGAATTAAATCTATTTCAAAGCTAATTTTAACTTTATATTTGCTAATGTTTTAAACTAATTGTCAAAAACATAAAATATTATGAGTATTACAATTGATAGGGTTACTTAAAAACGAAATAATAAAACAATTTTTATTTGGTATTCGACTTATATTTATCGACACTGCATTTAAGTGCCGCAACGGATGTATATTTATTCATAATTAACATAGGCTTTATTTCATCCGAACAGCTAACTATATGATAGCATAGAAAGCTATGGAAAATATCGTAAATAAATGGATACATTAAAGTGATGAACATTAATATGCATTTTTCTTATCAGAGTATGAATAAAAAGAACAATTCCCTTTTGAGAAGTTTTTAAGTAAATTAAGGCACTTAAATTAGTTTTATAACGTGCCATAGCTAGGAAAACAACCGTCCATTATGAGAGGTAACAACGGTTATAATTTAGTCTCTTTCTATAGCGAAAAGCTTAAAAAACGAAGCATGTGGTGCCACTCTGAAAGGCTAAGTGATGACACTTTACGAACTTGATACTTTATATCAGGTACACCGAACTCTGTAGACTAAGAGTATCAGGCATTCATGACCAGGAAGCATTTCGTTTCTTTCTATACCAGAAAGCTTAAAAAACGCAGCAGGTGGCGCCATTCTGCAAGGTTAAGTGTTGATGCTATATAAATTTGAGACTTTATATCAGGTACACCGAACTCTACAGACTATCAGGCACTCACATCAAGAAGCATTCACAGGGAAATAAATTTCTGTCCAATAATAAAAACGAACACATCTCAACTTATCAATTAAAAAGACATTAGATGAAATGTTCAACAAATAAATAATTTAGTTTTTTCTTTATCATGCATAGTCTTTTAATTTTGATTCCATTACAACCTGTTTTAACTGCTTATTGCATTCTCTTTTCCGGACATAGTATTTTAGGAGGCGCCAAAAGGATTCCTAATACTGATTTTAAACGTCTTCGAAAGAAATGACAGCCGGTTTTTCGAGTCCTCTGATTACCTTAGATGGGCCTGCAGCTCAAATCAACCCCCCATTCCGAGGGCTTTGTCCTTTTTACTGTCATTAGTTACCACAATTGAGTTTATTATTAAAAAAATGACCATGAAAAAGTGTTTTTAATTGCACTAAAAATGAAACATTTATTTATCGTGTGATCAACATTCACTAAGATGAATGTTGTATATTATGTATCCTTATGCCCGAAAATATAGCTTACATTTAATAATTATTGCAGTACAAGTTAAGTAAAGTAAATTTATTGACAATGCATATAACTCAAACTACGAATTCATTTGAAGTGTGATCTCTTTCCTTTTAGACTATCCTAATAATATTCTAAATTCATCGATAATCTCCCCTAATGACGTTTTACCTAACTGACTGATATAAGGAATCTTATCAAAATCTCACTTGCCGTTCATTTACGGGTTGGAAACCCTCCGCGCTTTTGCACGTGCGTGAGAAGGCATTCATTTTAGGAAAAAAGGGTTAAAGAATAGATAAAGGGAGATGTTCACGTTTAGCTGTAAGATGACTATGACGCAGACTATTCGCGGAATTAGGACGTGTAATGACTATTCTTTTTGTATACCACCCCTTACCGACGATTGTACTTCGGTAAGGGGTTCGAGTGCTAATCTCGAAATCTTGAAAATAACAATAATTGCTTCAATTTTTATTCTTTCTTAAAAAAAATAAATTACTTTCATAAACACGGCAGATGTTAGTATTTTTTTTTATGCAAAATATTTTCCTTCAAGCAGTTAACAGTTTTTGATGAGTATACTCGTCATGGAAAAAGTACAACATTTTACGTTATGACGAATTTATTCAATTACAATTACTATATTTACCTAATAAATGTTTAATTATATATATATAAGTAACCAAAAATATTAGCATTAGGTAATTAAAACCTATAATTGAAACAATATAAAATTAAAAATATTTTGGAAACGAAACTAAATTATTTCGGAATCGCAACTAAAAAATTATTTCCAATTCAAACTAAAAAAAAACAGAAAAAGCACCATTGTATTTAGAGAGTGCAAATGCAGCTACCACTAAAACATAGATGAATCAAGACAATAGTAATAAAAACCAAGTTAACAGAATAGGAATCAAAAGTGGACATTTTAGTCTGGATTCCTCACAGAAAAAATCCCCCCCCCCCTTTTTTTTTAAGGAGACCCTTGAGAAAGTCTTCAGGCCGGATTCTTATTTTATTTGGTTTAATTTGATACTACTTTTCCTATTAACTTGGTTTTTATTATATATATATATATATATATATATATATAATGCCAATTTAGATACGCATTTTCCGACAACAACTAGTTAATTTGGAATTTTTAATTTAATAGTATTTAAAAGCTTATTTACAATCACAAGTTATCAAATAGTTATACCCGATGCAAATAAGATAATTTATTTTTCTTTCCAAGCGCGGCACCAAGTACGATGATTTACGGTCCGAAACACGAAAGACCCCCATCTCAGTTTCACTTTTCCCTCCAAATTTCAAGTAATGAAAAAAATTCCGTGACTAAATCTATGGTAAATGCTTTAAATCTATATAGAAGCCCCCCCCCTCGCACGGTTAACGGTCGAAAGCCTTTTTAAAATTAAAGGAGAAACAATTCCGCCCGAGATTTTCTCGTCAATCGTCCTAGAGGAGATATATGATAAACCTGCAGAAATAGCGGAAGCCATACGCGACAGATTAACAGGGGTGTTTGTGGGACCCCAAAAAATCCCCGGAAACTTTTACGGACTTACTACCGACATTTTGGAGTTTCGAGAAGGGGGGGGGGGGAGAAATGAAAAATTACGATTATGAAGTATTGAATGACCTAATTATAAAAGTTCAATGAATTACTTTTTTTGCAAAATTAAGACCTTTGAACCCAGGTCACGTGATCGCACATCTGGTCGAACGAAGTCTCTCCCTTTTTTTTCTGCCGCGCCTACTTGCCGAAAAGAATCCAGAAGAGAATGTCCGAGAACCGGGGGAATGAGTCATAACTCGCAATAAGGAAGAACAAAAAAGAAGTTTTTTTCCCCCTTTTCACGCATTATCACTGCCTTTGGAGAAAGAAAGGAAAAGTTTTCACCCCACACACTGACCTTGCGTTTTCTGCTTTCAAAGCAAACAAAATTACCCAGATCAAAATAAATAATTCATTATTATTCCTACTTCCTTTTGAACGACGATCCCCGGAATTTCCGGGTATCCAAGTTCAAAATCCCCGGAATTCCGGGGTTTCCCCGGAGCACAAACACCCCTGGATTAATAAATTATTTTATCATTTAGTTTTCAATAATTTTCAAAATGCATCACAAATAATCAGACAAAATGCGCAATTTATCACCAACTTGGACATCCGCATTCAAAAACTAATTGAGATAATTTTAAAGCTGCATGCTATGAACAGCAATATTTGATTTCATGTTTAAAAATTAAGTATCAGTTTTTAATTGCAGAATGCGATCATTTCTTTTTACCCACTTTTTAAAATGTAAAACGTATTGTAGCAGACCTCCCAATCTAAAAGAAATGATCACTACGCATTAAGTTAAGGCGCATAAAAGTCATGTGCTAAAAACAAGATAATAAGCTCCAGTGAATTGACTCAGCTGCCATCGAACTTCTATCGAAATGAACACAAGAATTAATCTGTTCTCAATAATGTACGTTCCACTGACAACTGTGGAGAACGTAAAAAATTTCATACAAACTAATAATACTACTTTAATTCACATTTTTAGGAACTGTATTATTAAAATACATTCAGATAAAAAGTTAATTTATTTTCTTGCAAATGACAGAAATTCAAGGAAACTAATAGGCGATTTAGTTTAGTTATATTAACATCAAGTTTAAGAGCAACACTAGGGCTATTTTGGGACACACTTCGTAATTTTGAATCGCGGTCAGATGACGAGGACGATACCCGAGCTGGCACCCCCCAAACTTCCACACCACACCAGCGGGAGGACATTTGGCCCAGACGGACTTAACATGCACCAGACCCGCTTACACGAAGGTTCTTAGGTGGAATCGGGTCTCGAACCTGAAACCCTCTGGTTCCGAAGCCGAGACCTTACCACCAGCCCACCGCGGCCCAAACTAGTAGGAAGAGACATACTAAAAGTAAAAAAATAAAGCTAGCAATATTTTAGATGAATTTCCACTTTTCGTGTCACGGGGGGGGGGGGGAGATCATTTTTGGAATCATGTCAGAAAACCATGACACAAAAAATGCAAGACTCTAGAAGAATAAAATTTGGAGCATAGATTCCACACCAAAATTACAGGTTATATCCGTATGATAGCGATAACTTTAAAAGTATTAGTAAGATTAATGAAATTTTGCACATAAATTTCCCAAAAATTGCAGATTTGACACATGAACGAATACATGTATTTAAAGAAAAATAACCACTTAGAAAGCAATGTAATTAAACACTATAAGTAAAAGAAATTGAAAATATGGGATATATATTTATAGAAAGTTTTTATTCTTCAATAATATTTTAGCACATTCAATATTCTACATTCATTCCGCGCATCTGTTACACAAATACTCAATTTTGTTTGTACACTTTTCGCAAACAATCTTTTCACATTTTTTTACAGGTGCTAACAGCAATTACAACTTTCAAAATGTTTTCGCACTCTAAAACAATTCACGTTCTGCGTGAACCTAGTGTTAAAAGCATCCAAGTGCCTACTGGTTTTCTTTATTACGAAACACATAACTCTCATACGCGGAACTCAAGAGTAAAAATTTGAACATTTGCGACGTTTGCCCCAGGTCCACAATTGTATGCGGGGTTGGGGAATAGGATAAAATTTTTATTAGGTACTGCATATTCGGGAAATATTTTACCACTGGTTTAGAAAATTCACTGTAGTGTAGAAACAACGAATCTTTTGGCGAAGACAAAGCAATCTCTAGTGAACTAGGTTGAAAATTCCTTTTGTTTATTAAGGGACTTCTCTGAATTTCCGGCAGGGCCTCGCGCGTCCTTTCCCTGCTGCCAAAGAAAAAGGGTGAATGGGCTCCCAAGGACGAGCGGAAGAAAAGCACCTTCAGCGGAGGAGCACCAAGAATGCGGCATTTCTATTGTGTTCTTTCGGAACGCTGAATACGCAAACGACACAGTAGCAGACTGAGAGAAGGGATTGAAAAACTTTTGGGTGAGAGAGAGTTACCCTCTTTTTGAAGACCGAAGGCTTAATCAGGACGGATTTCACCTTACGACTCTACTTTTCTATCCCACACACCAAATTACATCATCACTGGACTGATTTCTATTCGTTTTAACTTCTAAATCTGAGGGCAGACCAGTTCCTTATCCAATTAAGATGTACGAGTAAAGCCGCGTTCTGATGACCTGTGCGCGCTCCGAGACCGACGCATTTTGCCCTCTCTTGTGGCTTTCCACAGTTCTTTGATGTTTGTTCATTTTATTGACAATTTGCAGGGAAGCTCCGGACCGACGTCCACAGGCGGGGGTGGTCATACAATAGATCAGTTGGCAGATTTATAACCATATCTGTAAGGCCAAAGATTGTCGGAGCGCAGCTTAAAACTAGATTCAGTCCTTGATTATCAAATTTTGAAATTTCAATAACCTAATTTATATATAAAAACACGCGGGTGACACAGAAATCGTCTTTATTGTTGAATGGCAGCAGTCAAATGTAAACAAACCATCTTACACATTTCAAACTGCTTCATTGAACGTTTTTAACAGCTGCATTGAATTCAACACTACGCTTAGCAAATTAATTAATAGAAGTGCAAAACATTATTACAAATCTTTCGGAGACTGTTCGCCACGTCACCAAAAATTCCATTCAATCAGAGGAACGAAGATATAAAAGGAATTATAAAATAGTTTTCTAACAGAAATTTTTAACGATGCAAATACAAGCTTAACTACCGCCAGAGGGCAATCACTATTGATTATAGAAATGATGTTCATATCTTCCAAAACATTAATTTTTTAAAAAAAAGTGCTTGGATTATCTTAAGATTAAAAAAAACAAACTTTTTAACGATATCAATTTCTCGTTTCCGCATTCTATTTCAATAATATTTTTTAATTCAATTTGATACACAATTGATCTGGCACAAATCTGTTATGACGGAATTCAAAGTCATCCATCAAAACTTCGAATTGTGCACTTTTGCCAATCATTATTATCGTGTTAAGATTTCGACTTCTATTTTATTTCATAATATAATATTTTATTTCATTAACTCATTTGAATCCACGTTTTTCAGTCGTTTCAAAGAATAAGGTGGATTTCCTATGAATCATTTAACAGCCTAAAAAGTCAATCTGGGCGAACAACCTGGTCATCAAAAGCGGTTAGCAACCTCATCATTTAATTCATCAGTGCTAAGTTATTTATACTATATAAAAAGTAGAGTAAGAACTGAAACTAAATGAAAGAAAAAAATGAATTTACAAATCTTTTCACTCAGAAATAAGTGAAAAGTTAAAAGGGGCAGGGGAGGGGGTTAAATGATATAAAGTAAAATTATCAGAAAAAGTACGCCACAGAAAAACAACTCTTAAACGTCCTGTTGCCATTATTATTATTTGTATTATTTTAAATAAATGCACGACAGCAAAGAGATGACTAGTAGACTAGCGAATCGATGTAAGACATGACCGGAGAATTTGAATCTCAGGATAAAGATTCACGGTTCTTTCCATCTTGATTGTGTTTTTAACCAGAATTATTCGAAAATTTGTACACAGCCAATCTGAACTTGTTTCTGAAGTTAAGAACAGGGATCTAATCATCCATTAAGAATTTCCTAAGGCCCATTACAATTTTATAGCCTCGAGTTTCTTTTTTTTATACGGTATTTTTAGGATAATCAAATTTTATGCTAAAAATGCTATTCACTCTAACTTATTACAACCAACTGTTGTTTAAATTTCACAACATTAATTTCAGGAATCTTTTTATATCATCAAACTCGCTTCGATATCTGTATCGCTTAAATGTTTGTTACAGTTGGCTGGCGAATTCAAGGCTAACAGCTCTGGTAACATTTTTTTTTTTTTTAATATAAACAATGTTTTTTTATTTTTCTATCAAATTGTTTAAAAATACTTTACAAATTCGTTCATACACCATTACCGAAACCACTTCTGTCGAGAAAAATCCAGTTAAATATTTTATTATTTCAGTTTGTAAAAATATTTGCTATTTAAAACTAACCTCCTATACTATAGAAAATAATATCAACAAAAGGCCACGGAAGTCAGGTACGGGGAAAAATGCCTTTTCGAATTTGCTTTGCCTAGGACATCTTACGAGTCCTAATAAGGCCCTTAATAACACAATTAATAATAATAATAATACAGAAAAAGAGCAATATTTATAAAAAAATAAAGATTTTTTTTTAGTCTGTTCTGATACTTATGTTTAAAGTCGAAAGCAACGGATGTCCGTCTGAAAGGCCAAATTTAACTAGCATAGCAAAAAAAAAAAAGCATTCGCCTGTTTTATTCTATCAATCTGCTAGTGTTACCATTATATTACTACTAAAAGGTGCTAAATTAATATATAATACATTCTTAGAATATTCCAAAAATATAGTCCATAAAATATTAATATAAACGCTATCCACTTCAATCATATCTCAAATGTTACTTTCTAAAGCCTTACAGATAGTAAGTATTACTTTTAATTGGAAAAATGCGTTAACTGACAGAAAGAATTGTATCTTGTGATGTAAGAGTCCATAAAAATAGAGCGGAATAATTTACGAATAGAGTCTCCTGAAGCTATTAGACATGTTTAGTAAAATAGGCTTGGAACCGTGACACTTTAAACAAGACAATTCCACTCTTTGTATAAAACTGATCATGAGTCACTATTTCAGATCTTCTGGAGGAAACGAGGATCTTGATTAAAACATCCTCCTTGAAATAGTCAGAGTTCATATACTTTTTTTTCAGCAGTACAGCATTTATTCACTAAACAAAAAACATAATTCTTTACGTCATTTAAAGCACCCTTCTAAATGGAAGTATGTGCTTATCTCAAAAGATTTAAATCGATAATTTAACTACGATTACTTGCCCATTAAATATATTAATATTATATATTTAAACGATGATTTTAGAAGATTCGGTAAAATATCTCCTCATATAGAAATGAAGAAGTATGATATAGTTATTGGGATAACAGTAACTAATATCTAATAATGCGAATGCACTAGTACTTTTTTCTTTCAGGCAATAGTTTATTCTACAGCACAAATGTTTAGTGGTCCAGAAAGCAAAACGTCAAGGGAGAAAGTGAGGCGGCTTCCAGGAAAAAGTGTTCCACTGCAGCTGGGAAGTCAACCGAAAATTAATTAAACGCCTCGTTTGTCATGGAACTACACTTCCAAAGAAAAGATCACTCGGACGGAAGGCTATGCAGTATGAAAAAAAAGGAGAGAAATCTTACTCAGAACTAAGTTTCCATGTCAAGTGATTAAAAACAAAATAAATCGATGAGTTGAGATAAACCGATGGAAAAGGTACGGACATCGCAGCAACAGGTATGCTCTCCATTCAGTCAGGCGAAGAGGTGACGCAAGACTGTTGTGACAAATGATTCAATCTTACTCTGACAAGCGGAAAACGGAAACACTTGATCAGCGCTATGAATGCTCACACCAATGTAGCATTCGCTTCAAACACTTATGGAAGAAAATGCTACACTGATGTGAAAAATATTTTGCAAGCGAAAGTATGAATTGATATCACCGAAATGTTGTAAGAAGGCAAGACTCGTTTACACATCAAACATGTATATCTAGTACAGGGCTACTCAGTACTCATGGACATGGGTTACCCAACATCATCGTTGACAAGTTTTCTACATGGCAGTTTTTTACTCAACGTTCCGTTCAGTAACATCTTAGCCAAAGTAGCATCGATAGGGTGATTCTTATGAATTCCGTTGAGGATTTCGTCACTCTAATATTCGTTGAGGCTGCACAAGCGAGAAATGGTGCATGAGCTGCACACTGGTTCTTAGCAAACATGTATTACCGTACACCGATAAAATTCTGATTTATTATTTTAAAAACTATATATAAGCAACGCTATTAAGAATACTTTGTTTCTTCTTGTGTTTTTGTATCAACGATTCACTTACAGCCATACATTCCTAAGGGGCGGGGGTGTCGCTTGTTTAATGTGCTTCATTATCTTTTAACGTTTTGCCCATGAGTTCGGTCTGTATAATGGAGCTTCAGATTCGGAAATAACAACTCCCGTCTCTTCTCATTTAAATTAGATTTTCCTAATTGCTATCAAATTACTGCCAACAGTGGAACATACACAACAGATCATAATAAAAATCTGAAATGAGTACAAGGTTGTCAAGGATTGAATTTAAATGAATTCGAAGATTCTTGGGGCATACAGTAAACAATTTTAGCATATTTCTATACTTTTTCAGATAAATATTTGTTTTTAAATTCTTTACCATACAGAACAATAAATGAAATATTTTCTGAGATTTGTTTTAAATAAAATTGCATGAAGGGAAACACTTCGCAATACAAGATGAAAATGATAAAAATAACATCCAAGATTTCAACATTTGATCATCAACGAAACATTGCAAAAACTCAGAAATGAAACTATAGGAAATTTTCAAGAACAGAAAGAAATATATAAGCAAAAATTCATTTTCTAGGTATGCACGCGTGAAATTCTCTTGTAGAAGTCATGACAATTGGTAGATGTGACTCAGCGACCGAATATTAAAGGAAATTCCAGGGAAAAAAAAAAAAATCTATCAGCTTCCTTACATTTCCTTCTCTTTTTCTGCTTCAGTCATTGAAAAGGTAAACAAACAAAATTAAAAAACGAAGGTTCCGAGTTAAAAGGTTGCTTCTGTTTTGAAAGTGATCAGACCTGCTCGCCTTGCGCGGACTGCCCAGGGCTGAGAGGCGTGGTTCGTTTAACAATAGAAGAAACTGCATGTTCCATTGTAAAACTGAAGTTTGCACGCCGCGCCCCTGTGTGTTTGTACGAGACCTCTCGTATTTCCTCCGGGCCCAAATTATAGCCATCAGATAAGGGTACAGAAGAGAATATGCTGTCTGTAGTTGTCATTATGTAATTGGTGTGCTTTTCACTTTCTAGATCAGTGCTTCCTATTCTTTCATCATTTCGATATTGTATCATTTGATCTGAAACACTGACATTTTCGCTTAGCGCTTTCATAATACTCAACAGAGGAAATGGATTTCCAATAAAAGTTACAATAGAGTAATAAAGATTTGGGTTAAGGCATCACATGATTTAGAAACATCAACTGTAAAAAGTTGCGAGTTCTATCTTTAGGTTGTGTTCTTAACAGTGTCATTCTAAAATGGGCAGACCGAAGTGAAATTAAGCGACGAAAATTTCGAACATTTCGGCTGTTCGAAACATTCTTTCAAGTGTTCAATCAAGACAAGGATGATTTAAATTTCAACAAAATTTAAATATTCCTCTTTAAAGTCTTCCAGGGAAGTATCCTTTACGGGAGCTAAATCAAACTGCCATTTCACTTCACACTGAACAAAATCAGCACTGGTCAACTGCCAGAATTTTTTTCTACATAGTCCACCAAATACAAATAATATATTTCAAGTAAATAAAATGGATGAAGTATTTTACAGATTTACAGAGTAATCATCATATTTGTGGCGATCTATAATAGTTTTAGTACTAATCTGAATCATTTGAAATCGTCAACATGCTTCAACGCCACAGGCTTCGCAAAATCAGCCTCAAAAGATACAAAGAACACAAACACACACACAAAAAAAGTTTTAATCTGTAAATCTAGCTAACAATGACTGCTACAACGGTGGAATAATTCAAACTTCACAATTCAATTTCTGCGACCTTGTTTGGTGTTGCGCACTCCTAAATGACCCAGAACGCACTCCAAGGTAAATGCGCACCACCCGGTTGGTAACTACTGATTCATAGCATCATATTTCAAATTTTCCATTCTTTCCCACTTTGGAGAAATTTGGATGATGAAAATCTTTAATAGCAAGGGTTTTTAAAAAAGCTGTTAATGAAACTACTGCATCAGAGCAATCTTACATGTTACTTTTACTTTCAACATTTCCTTTAAAAAAAAAAAAAAACCGATAAATAATGTTTCAGACGTTTACTAGTCTCAGTAAATAGACAGGCGAAATTGCATTAAATAATAGTAACAATAAATGTAGGATGCACGACGGAGTGCCCATAATGAAAATGCAGCGAAATTTGACATTGATGGAATCTGGCAGCAGAAAACCGACTCGAATGCTTTTACTAAAAAAGTGGCTGCAGCACTGTTGGGCGGGCCCGCGAGCATATCGGTTGAACTGTATATACAACGTTGCTGGTCAGATGAGTGACGACTCCATTATCAAGAGATAACGATAGGGTCTGAATAGGACACAGATACTGATTTGCCCTGTTTGTACGTAACACGGAGTGAGACCTCTGGTGAAACCAAACATTGTCTAGAAATGATCCCTGGAGACTATTTACAGCCATTCGCAGACTATATGTACCCAAAACAATGATGGAATTTCCCAGGGCGAAAATGCATCATGCCGCCGAGACAAAATCGTTCGTGATCGGTTAGAAAAATATTCCAAAGAATAATTTCTCTCGAACATACACAGGACATGATCCATGACTTTTGGCACTGCAATGAATATTGCAGCACATTCGTAGTTTAAAATAAAATCTAAGTTAAAATCAATTTACCGTTTCGATCAACTTTAGATGGAATGTGCT
Source organism: Argiope bruennichi (assembly GCF_947563725.1). Classification (NCBI taxonomy): domain Eukaryota; kingdom Metazoa; phylum Arthropoda; class Arachnida; order Araneae; family Araneidae; genus Argiope; species Argiope bruennichi. The sequence continues at coordinate 134,437,591 of NC_079156.1, read as the reverse complement.
GGAAACATGGTATAAAAGGCAGACTAATAGTGTAATGTACAGTTACCGTTATCTTCATAAGTCTATATATCACTGAGGATGGTAATTCATACGAGTATGTAGAGTATTTTAAACATAAAATTTAATAGCATTAGGATTAAATTCATTCTAAACAACAGTATTCGAGAAAGTCTGTCATCTATAAACGGTAAAAGTGACTTCACATATATTAACAGAGTTTCGAGTATTTCGCGCTTCGTACTTTAATTACAAGCTGTGCTATGGGCTATATAAGTGGTCGAGAAGAAGAGTACTTTAAATGTCAATACATCAAAATTATGAAAAAAAGTTTTGAAACATCATAATAGTTTTTTTTCAGCCACATCTTATTTAAAAGTTGTTTTTATGGACTCTGTAATTTTAACACATTATTTAGATTCATCGATACATTAACGATTACAGTATTTTCTCTTTATATACGAGTATACATACGAATAAATAAACATCTTGGATAGGAGAGGTCAAAAAAGGGTAAAGAATTTCAAGATTACATAATCATTTCAATTTCGCCCATCCAATTTTTACTATACGAAAGAGGAACGTCAGAACCAAGTTCTCATCAAAATGTTATATTCATGCACGAGTCTCATTCGTCAAAGAGATTCGCTGAAAAGTTTATCGTGACCAACACTTCAGAATAGGAGATTAGGGTGCACGTAAAGCGTCGCCTTATCAGGCACTAAACAATCACATGCACAAATCTTGTTTATGACACCTGTCAGAGCGAAAAGACAAAGACTAAAAAAACTGCGCAAGTTCCTCATTGGACATCTCGAGTCTGACTTGTTTGTGTACGTTTCATTTGACCGCATATCAGCAACACATCAAATGAAAATGCTTGCGAGTTATCAAATTGAGGGGAAATAAAGGTTATACAAAGAAAAGGCTTGTAAATCGTCCGAGAGTTTGTTTTAGAAATTTTGCAATTTACTTTGGCATGCTTTTTGATATTAAAATATCAAAATAACTCAACAGCAAATATATATTATGAAATATCATAAGGAAATGTGCATTTCAGACAAAATCTTCACTAATATGTTTAGATGTAATTAAAGTAGTATGACTGTAGAACAGCCAAAGTTGCATACAAATACTCTAAATTTTATAAAAATTTTCGAAGCTTTAAAAACTATTAGCTACCTTATGGTTATGCTGTATGCCGATTATTCTGTAATAAATAAGAATGTGTCAAATCCATGGCTGATATTATTAACAGGTCATTTCTTGGTAATACCACAATAGTGGGGTCCCTAGCTAGAATGGAACTGAATTAGTTCTTCGAATTCCGTTTGTCATAATAAATAGTAAAAAACCGCAGAACGCATTCGGATTTAATTTTAAATGAATTTTGAAGTATATTAATGGATTTATAGTGTTTAAAGTGCAATTTAAGCATTTCTTTTTTACTTTGAACTGGTCATGGCACAAATTTTGCAAAAATGTTCGTCACATTAATCTTATGAACAAATGACAGGAGACTTTTTCGACTTGCAACAGGAAGACCAAAGAAGCGAAATTTCTTTTTGGCATCAAAGAACACAAATAAATAAATAAAAGTTAAAATCTGAGGAGTAAATACAACCGATGGAAGTTCAGCTTTTAACGACAAAGAAATATTTTTAGGATAATTAATCCTGAAAATAATACAGAAAATTCAATTAGAGAAATACTTCGAGTACAGTATTTAAATGCATTTAATATATTAGGAAGGTTTTTTTCTGAACGACAATACTACGTAAAATTCATTATTCACCTAAATATTTTGTTAACATAACGAATATTCTGGAATCGCGAATTGTTTCCCCTGTTTGAAAAAATTTAGGAATTTAAGATAAAACAAGAAAGCAAGCTCTCTTAGCGATCACATTTGCCAAATATTTCTATTCCATAAAACATACTTAATATATTTCAGTAGCAGAAAGTTTTCCAGGAAAAAATGCTTCTAAAAAGAAAAACCTGGAAAGAAATCTCGCTCGTCATTCCAACTTCTTAAACCCCCTTTAACCCACTTTGGCGCATCTCAACCTGACCGACTTTCCAGACCCCATTCATTGCAGACTGATTTTAAAACCATAGCTAAAATCCTGGTTGCACCACTGATCCTATCCGAAGCATCCAAAGACAATTAATCAGTTTTCACCAGCAAGTGGCCTTGGAAGGTGAATCCCCCTTCACCATTCAGTCTGGACCGGTAGCAATGGATACGGTCTAGCCAGAGCCCACACGCATGGCTGCATATTGAGGTTAAAAACTAAAACAAAAAGGAGGGGAAATGGCATTCCACGGAGAAATGGGAAACAAAAAGAGAAGCAGACAATGTAACTTTCGCCATTTGCTATAAAAACGCCATCGTTTCTGCCAAAAAATCACACTTTGCGCAGAACTAGGAAAATGATGGAGGCAGCAGGAGAATCTGGCAAGTAGCGGAAACTAGGAAGTCATTCATTATTACAAGAGGTTAAACGCTTACCACATTTAAAAAGCATTAGGCGTGAAACAATAACACGAAATCGCAACTGACAGCGCATAGCCATATCCTGCTGTTTTTAAAATTTGAATGAAAATGCGAATAGATGACAGTTTTTCAAGGCTGTGATTGTTTTGGCAGAAAGATTGTTTTATGTGCCAGCAAATAGTATGATATCTTTCCAAGTGTTTAATATTAGTCAGTGACTGCTACACGTTTAAAACGTGAAGGATTCTATTGCTGTAATGGATCGTGAACCACGTCCTCACAACCATACGATGAATAAAGAAGTTGAAAGTGACTTCATTTTCCTTCAAACTAATAAGTAAGACAGTATAGTATTCTATTTTTTAGATACTCGATATTCAGGATTTATTGGGTAGATGGCGCAGACGAAAGGCGCGCAACACAGAATTTTATTTAGCAATATAAATAAATGAATTTGAATTAATAAAAAGTAAATACTATGAAGAAAGCTATTTGGAAGGAAAGCATATAATAAAGAATTTAGTTTTCATAAATATCAATTAAAAATTTGACGATTTCAAATTAAAAATGTTGTATGAAATGGAGTTATTTTGATAACGATGGCTTCATAAAATCTTCAGTTCTTCTCATAAGAAGTTTTTCTCATCAAGTGACTTTTTTATAGCAAGCTAAGGTCTCATTTCCGACAGCAAGACAAATCTAGACAAAAATGCGTCATATTTGATGTTGTGTGAATACAAAGATCCACCATTCAGCTCAGGAACATGGAATAGCCCCACCTTCTTCACGAAACGTCGAAACTTCTTGGAAATCGAAGTAGGCAGATAATACACGCTCCATAGAAATGGCTCCATTGCTCGGATTCCGAGTGATCAGAGGTTCCCAAGAACAATCTCAGGCAAGTCGAATCACGTCCATGAGAATAAGGTTGAATATTCAAATTCCTTGCCTTGCAACTATAATACGTTCTTTATTAGAATAAATTGTCTATTAAATTTGTTATCGCCTGTTTCCTTACGAGGTGAAATCTTCTATCATGCTTGTAACTGTCTTTTGATCTCTTTTTGGATCTTCGCCTGAGTTTTAATTTAGTTATAATAACGCCCCGTTTTAAAGCAACACTAGGGCTATTTTAGGACGGACCTCATAATTTTGTGCCGCTGTCAGATGACGAGAATGGCACCTGAGCTGGCACCCCCTCTCCAAATTTCCACACCACACCAGTGGGAGGACGTTTGGCCCCGACAGATTTAACGCATACCAGACCCACTTACAGGAAAGTTCTTCAGTGGAATCGGGTCTCGAACCTGAAACGATCTTCACTTGAGATGTCGGCTTCAAGAGCATCTTTTAATTTACATATAGCCAGCTCTTTGCTATGTGAATCTATCAACTGATTCGCATCATTACTATTAACTTCTAAATTCAATGGCGTCAAAATTTATCTCTACCTCATAAACGAATTCAATCAGTTTCTGCTGGTATATCCCGGTTATTAAAAATAAAATAAAAATAATAATAAAAGAGTATACACATTTTAAAAAAAATATTTCTGAATTTTCAGAATATCATACCACTAAAATGAGGAACAGTATTACTACGAATCCTTTTTGAATCAGAATATTAACAGAGCAACTTTATAATTTCATATTAGAATAAAATGCCGACAAAAATTATTTGAGCAAACTTCTTCCTATTCATGATACACATTCTATTCTCACTGATCAGAAATATTTTTACATTATAAAAACAGCAATACACACATCTGAATGCCTTTATAATTTTCAGTTAGATGGCATAGATTACATAATCATATTTTTTTCGCATTAAAGTGCCAAAACTTTCTAAGACAGTCAATGAAAAATCAGATACACAGATTACCATGAGGTCAAAAACATAATGGAGTGTGTGATAAATGGCATTTATATTTGCGTAAACACAAAATAAAAAGTCTCATGCTAAAAATTACAAGTCTCAGAATTATGAAAAGCATTTTCACTGTATTCTTACAATAATTATTGATGATTAAAAATTTGTTACGGGAGGAGTTTTTTTGAAATTATTGTACTGAAATTATTTTTTTATTTCATCTTGACACACTCGCACGCAGCTTTATTAAGACGGATAAGGAATCAAATAAAAACATCAAATAACCGCAAATGGCCTTTCAGCCAGCTTCTTTAATTGCATTATTAGGGAGAACGTTGACTTCGCGAAGAAAGGATTGGTAAAAACAAACCGAGCTATTACGTCGATTTAACAAAAGGAAATGACATAGGGGATGGATAATAAAACATCTGCATTATCGAAGCTAAAGCGACGAATCGATACTGCCAAGAAAAGGGTGCTTTTCTTCAACGCAATGATTTAATCAGATTTTACTGAAGATAAGAAACCTCAAGCTTCACAATATGCATTTCGGGGGGGGGGGCAGCATTATTCAAATGTACATATGAATTGCATGACAAGATAGCAGTAATAGCTTCAAATAAATAAAAACGTTCAGAGAAAAATTTTCTGAACTATGAAAGCCTAAATTTGAAAACGTAAGAGATACGACTAATTAACAAAGGAATTATTTAATCTGATTATCTATTTCTATAAACTAAAATCTAACAATGACTAATCAAATACTGAAAATATCAATTTTTGATAGATGGAATTGCATATTACTGCAATGAAATAGAAGCTGTTCGTAAAGAGACTCAGAATATTCTTTAAGAATATTGTAAAGAAATAAATGAGTCTCCGATCGAAAGTGAATTCATATCAAACAATAAGAACCACAGTAGAGGGGGAAAGAAATCACCAGAACATTCAATTTCAAACCCATATGAAATAGTATCTTCTCTTTTTCAAATAAAATTAAATAAGCAAAACTGATATGCATTTTGTAAATCTTTGTCAACGGCATGGGTAAAATTAAATATCCAGATTTATTTTATTTTATTTTATTTATTTATTTATTTGCTTTTTTAATTTTAGCAAACACTTTATTTTAGAAATTAGGGCAATAAGAATCTAAACAAAAACAAGCTCGCAAGCAAATTTGAAAACGGAGTAATTATAGATATGCGAAAATATCAATACAAGCAATTTTTCCTACAGACATTACTAAAATGAAGGTAAATGACTAAAATTCTGAAATCATGGAATTAACAAAGCGTCTGTTGTCTAGGTTACCAGCATTCTAACTGAATTTTCATTTCTAATGAAGGGGGGGGGGACGATAAAAATATAGCAGAGCTCTCAAAATAGAAAGTATGCAGTTTATTAATCTCCCTCCTTTGTTCATTTTATTATCTATTTAAATCAGAATAATCCATAAATGCATCGGAATTACTGTTTATAAAACTATCCATTTTTGACGAGATATCCATCATTTCCTGTGTAAATCCGCACGTAAGCATAAAAATTAAACAATCCGATTAAGTTCCGTAATCTCTTGCTCATTTTCAACGTTTACAATACGAATCTTTCAAAATCACTTCGTTCAACACAGCGAACGCACCACCTCCGAGACTTCATCCGCTTTCGCATAACAATTTACTCCAGGCAAAACGGATACGAGGTTATAGCACTGTCACAATTAACAAATCAACCCTGAAGAGCATTATGTACAATCAATAACCAATTAGGAAATCCATTCTATGTTCCACTGTTTGTTTTTTTTAATTCAAATGTCCTATCTCTGAGCAAAAGAATTGGAGAGGCTACAGATTTTATGTAAAAATTTTCCGCGACAAAATAGAAATCAGATTTTAAGGGATGAGGTGCATCGCTATGTTTTCCAGTAAAATACAAGTCGAACTAAAATTGCCTAAGTCGGAATGACTGAGAAGTTCCAGGAAGGTTGCGAAGATAGTTTATACTCTTGATTTGCAAAAGATTTAGTTAAGAACTTTCCTGGTGAAAGGTTTCTTATAAAATTCATACATATGAAAGAAAGAGAAACAGTCTATTTCAAGCTTGTACTTGAATATAATTGAACTGATTTTTCAGTTCCTTAAATTAACATCTGTTGACTACCCAAAATAATAATACTAAAGAAAAAAAAAAGTCACACAAGACTTTTAGAAACAATAAATATTGAATCAAGATCGCCAAATAGAAAATCCATCAGCTTTTTTTTTTTATTATTATTATTGTTGTTCAAATTTCTAATTCAGAAATATTTAATTAGTTATAAAGCTAGATAGCCAAGAGAAGAATAATCGAATTCTGTTTAGTTTAGTCTTGTTATATTAACGTAACATTTTAAAGCAACACTAGGGCTATTTTGGGACGGACCTCATAATTTTGAATAGCGGTCAGATGACGAGGACGACACCTGAGCTGGCACCCCCTTATCCAAACTTCCACCCACACCAGCGGAAGGCCGTTCGGCACTGACGGATTTAACGCACTCGACGGATTTAACGCATCGGGTCTCGAACCTGAAACCCTCTAGCTCTAAAGCCTATACCTTACCATTAGGCCACTGCGGCCCATAGAAGGGGGTGGGGGTGATATAAGCCATTCAAAATACAGAGGCCAAGTATATTGCTTTCAATAAAGTGAGTTACATTAAAAAAACTTAAATTGATATTTTTTGTAACTAAGTAAACAGTTTGTTTTTAAATTAAAACTACTAGGCACTATAAAAATTATATATATAAACATGTTGTATATAAAAGCACAGAAAAATCAATCAATTTTTAAAAAGAATATTCTTGTTTAAAATGAATTCATAAATTCTTTTAAAAAATTTAAACAGGAACACAAACTTTTCCACGACTCAATCTTGAAAAGCAAGTACATTACTTTAAAATCCAAAAATATCACTCAAAATGTTTATTTACAACAATCAATACTTTGTCGCTAGCTTGAGCGATTACGACACAAGCTTCTAATGATAAAAACGTAATCAGATAGGAAATGAAGCTTTATTTGGAAGTTTCAAACGCGATTGCTGATTAATAACGGTAATAAAAAAAGCGGTACAGCAGCCGTACAAACGGAGGTTTCTAACACGGGCAAAAACAATGGGAAGCGCAAAGACATTGCATAACATTGCGCAATGGGGCGCAGTGACTGGTGATGAGGAAAATCCCAGCACGGGTTCTATGCAATCCTCTCACTTAAAACTCAGCAGACAGAAAATGGAATAAGCATTTAGAATGTTTATTTTATAATTATTTTTTTTAATCCAACTACTGTCTCTATTAAAGTCTTTTTTTTTTTCAATGAATCTTTATAAAAAACACAGATGAGCGGGAAGGCAATAAAATTTATATTTTTGTAACTATTATCGCATCCCGTGACTCAAAAGATATTGCATTTCAGAAATTAAAATTTCTATGAAAATTTTTTCAAACAGAACCTTTTGATGATTGGTTGTATGGTATGGAAAGTTATAAAGTCTATATTCAGTTTTTTTTTTTTTAAATCTTCCTTTTTCTTGGTTTTATAATAAAGACTATTAGATCGTAACGCAAACGAATGTAGAACAATATACATTAAAACTGATAAAATAATTATGAGATGGAAAAGAGGTGACCAAGTAAAATACGTAAGAAATTTGCGTAATGCAGTTTTACAGTTAAGAAAACAAACGGGAATTTCAATTTTTTTAAAAAAAATTATATTTATTAAAATGGTTATTTGCACAAGACATATTTTTCAATCATATATCGATGTAATAAAATATATCCAATAAAACAAATTTAATTCAAATTAAATGCGGTTTAGAATTTAAAATGACCAATTACAATAGATATTTGATTCAGTCAAGCTGAAGTGTTAATGTACAAAAGTCTGAGCTATTTAGGATCTGAAAAAACGGTAGAAAAGACTAAAGAATCGAAAATAATTTTAAATGATAAGCAGAACAGAGAATTTATCATTTCTTACAGAAATATAAATCTCAGATGAAGTATTGAAAGTATACAACAGTGTAGCATGTACACTACTCTTATATTCTCTTTTGGATACTAGATGGGGATGTCTGATGAGGCCATCCCATAATGCATTGCGAGTGTAATTAGAATGAGATGAGATGACGACCGCGTGAATGTCTTGTCTTTGTGCTTGTTTAGTGTGTGAATGTGATTATTAAAAGAAATGTTCCTCAAAACATTCGCCCTGTTGCTTCCTGTACGGATCATAATCATCTACATTCCACCACATTGGCCCCAACAGTAAAAATCTGATTTCCCTCATTCTGAAACGAAGATACTTCCTATTTTTATTCTAAGAACCTTAAAAAAAACTGATCAATGAAACAAATAGGGCAACATTTTCTGGTCGGATCAAATTGGAAGGATTAAGGAACCAATGAAACAAACATGCCCATTTAAATATCTATTTTCTCATATATGAAAAAATGCTGTTAACGGTGAAAAAGATCCAAATTCAAGATTCTGGAGATTTTTACATCTTCCTGAATCTGCATAAAACCAATTTTGGGATTATGAACACGATACTTCGAAATCAGGGAAAGGTAGACAGCTGAAACTTGATAGATCCACTTCACACTAAATTTTCGTTTTCTATCGAATTTTCAATGAAACCGTCAGTTGGTTGACTGTCTGAAGGACTGTCGCTTTATTTATATGTGAATGCGATGGCTTATGTGAATGCAATAGCTTAAATGTGTAATCATCTGTATAAACCCTTTGAACTCGGAAAAGCAATTCGACGCTAACTATTCACCTAATACAAAGATTTGTTTATTGCTCCGAAAAATAAATATAATCGTTTTAAGTTGAATTCTCCCATTTAATTCATTTGCATTTTCTTACTACTCTGCAGGTATTTTAACAATCAAAATGGAATAAATAAATAAAATGTCAACATGTCGACCGTCTTGAATGGTGAGCGAGAGGTACCATTCGAGTGCAAAGGGTCAATTTCTGGACCGGATTCATCAAAAGGAAGGTGTACAAAAGCATATTCGCTTCTTTTTTACTTTATGACGAAGGCAAACACAAAAGGGGATATTTTGTGGAGGTATACAAAAACGTCAACGATGGAATCTCCCAGTAATATAATGAAGGTCCTAGGTATAATAGGAACCTAGGATGTGTAGATTAACCTAAGGCGCATTGACTCCTAGTACTGAGGGTCTCCCTTTTCATATAAAATTTCTTCCTGCCCATTTTTAATGCTTCCTGCTTCATGTGGAATTGCCCTGTAACTAAATGCACTGCAAAACATTTAGAAATCTTCTCCATTATAAAAAAACCTAACAGTCTCTTTTTCCTTTCTAAAATTTTCACCTAGCGACCACAGAATCGCCCAACCGAAGCAATACCTGGAATGCCAACAGGATATGTAGAGAGAAAGAGACCTGTTAATCGACCCCAACTTCAATTCAACGGAACTATTCGGGTCAAACAAACCTAATAAATAAAAAGATATCGGCCGACAACTTTCTCCGATTTCTAGGTCGCTCTGTGGAACGGGTCTTGTCGGTCTGTCTGCCTGAGAAGTTCGATGACTAAAAGTCGGTGTTTAACACGTAAAAGGTGTCCACACCGAAAAGGTAATTGCTTTAGTAAAGTGAGTAACTTTTCCACCTAGAACACACTGGAATCTTAATCCCACACACAACCACCTGAATCAGCTACCTTTTATTCGCCGCGCTCCATTTCCGCATTACACAGTCACAGCGAGTGTTCATGCCGCCCTCACCCCCCCCCCCCCCGTGCGCCGAAGCAGCAGACGACTCCCCCTCCCCATTTCTACCCTTCTCGACTTTTTAAAAGCGCGGCCTACTCTCAATAAGCACTGAAAATAAACAGGAACTAGACAAGGAAGGAACTATTTCTAATTGAATTGGATGCGAAATACTTATTGGAATTCTCGTTTTCTCAGGAATGAAATGGAATAGAGAGAGAGTAAGACCCGAATTGTAGTAATAAGTAGTAAATCACGGCATCTTGTTCATAGAGTATTAGAATTCTACACGTGATGTTGTGTTGCGGATGCAGTTGCCCTTCACGCTAAATAAATGTTATGGTAAAGCCTCGTAAACTATGAGAACAGGATAATATATATATATATATATATATATATATATATATATATATATATATATATATATATATATATATATATATATATATATATATATATATATATATATTGTTTAAATTATTACTTAATTGATATAAACGTTGCAATTTTCCCACCGAAAACTTTTTTATGGCCGACTTTAAAAACGCGAATGTATTAAGTGGTTAATTGGTGAATGTTCAGAATACAGTGTTAAACAAATTTTCTTCAAAACATTTTGTTCCACGAATTCTACACTTAGTAGTACGCTTAAAATAAATGATAGAATAAAACTGAATTTTCAGAACATCAAAACTTCGTTACATCTCCAAATTGAAACTGCTTCCATAGTTTACAATGACTGGACATGAGGAAAATAAAAATAAACGCAGACGAATGTATATTTAAATGCACATGACTTTTCATTCTGTCTTTAAAATTATATTAGCATTATGGTAATTTGCTTAATGGTCTTGTTACTATTTTCCCACAATTTTCAAGTTAAGGCAGTTCAATTTCGTTCTTCAAAAATTTAAAGAAAAATTGCAGAAATGTTACGTTTTTTTTCCTGAGTTCCGTAAATAGCATGCAGGCTGACAAATCTTTGATAAATAAAAAAGATACCTTATTTGTTTCTTAGAGAAGTTTTAGCACATTTTGCGCAAAGATACCGTGATGGTTGCATATCTGAACAAACTTTTTACAAACGGCTGCACATAATAATTACTGTTAAAGTAAGTTATACAAAATTGAGGTGCAATGCATATATCACAATATCGAAATCCAGTTTCTTACTAGAAATATATAGAAATACAAGCAAAATCGTGAGGTCAATATTCACCATACAACTTGATAAGATGACTTTGACATGCAAACAGCAATATTATAGACAATATTTAATAAAGAACAAAACAATAATTATGGAATAGCTAACCATTTTCAAACATCAAAATATACAAAAAAAAAAAAAAAAAAAAAAAAAAAAACCCGAAAACTATCCCACATTTAATACGGATAAAGATGTAAAGACTTGATTTCTCTTTAAATATAGAACAAAATTGTTATCAAAATACACAGAGCATTTAAGATCACTAAGCAATACAACTAGACGCAATTACACAAATCAAACGTCTATTGTTTAATTAGAAAAATCTCAACCGCAAACGTCTTAGTCTTCATTTTATGGAATAGTCATCAGTTTTACTAAATAACGAAAAAAAAAAAATTATCATAGGTAGTATCAAGACAATTTTGAGGGTTACCACCAGCAATTTGATTAAAACGTTTTGAAAAGATAGATAGAAAGAAAGAAAAAACGATATGTATTTAATAATTTTGATGTTTGTCCAGAAAAATCAAAAGTAAACATTAATAGAATTTATGACAAGCAGGTCTTGCGATATATAAAGATGATGTAAACTGCCATTTAAAACTCAACACAGGAATAATAAACGATAAGAAAAATACAATTTTAAAACGGCAGCTTTTCAGCAATAAACTATTCACTGAATGTTTTTTTTTTCTTCAAATACACGTAATTCGTACACAGTAATTTAGTAGAATTTTAAAAAGTAAACATTTTCCGGATCATTTGCGACTTAAGGAAAATCCAGTAAGCAAGAAAGTACTTGAACAATTATTCAATACCACAAAACAAAGCTCATATTTATTTTAATGCTTTACTGAAGAATAAGATTTAAAATTCTGATCAAAAAGATTGATACTATCCTTTCGCCTCAACAAAGGTTATCAAGTCAGCGATATAGCGATAAATGACCCTCTAACTTCAGCACGAAAAAGTGTTCAAAAAATACTCCAACATGATAATTAACTTAAAGCATGTAAAATTAAAATATATATATATATTTTTTTAAAAAAGGAACGATTCCATCAGTCATTGTTTACAAATTTTAAGATCGTTATCTTTCGACCAGTTCTCAAGGACGAGCTCTTTGAGAATCTCGAGCGGTTTCCCGTTCACCTTCGAACGAACACGAGCTTCCTCGCGCACTCTCGAGATAATGAAAAAACAGGCTAAAAAGTGAACAAAAATGTAACTTGACTACCTGAAACCTTTAGAAATGCTATTTCAAAGGTGTTATCATTTCACTGCTGAAAATATTTGTAACTTTGCGCGCTCAATGCGCTCCCAAAGCCCGCACATTTTTGAACGCTCTAGAAGCATGCTTGGCAAGCAATAGAATGCATATATGCACATATTTACATAAAGTATTCTTAAATATTAATATAAATTTTACATTTTAACTGTTATTTATTTCACAGACTTGAATAATGTTTTAGAGTGTAATGTTTAGTAAAGCATATTCCCTTGTACAATGGCGTTCGGCCCGATTTGCAGCAGTATCTTGTGTTAAGACATTAAGGACCGCTCACGAATTTTCTTGTGTTCCGCGCCCCACTGGTTACAGACTGCTCACGAGTTTTCTCCTATTGAAAAATTGCTTTATAAATAACAAAGTTATGATGATTTTAGAACGTACACGTTTGCCCCAAAACGTGCTGTTACAGGCGTATTACAGATTTCTTTGCGGTACTTAATGTGTTAAATATTTGCCTCTGGTTGATTATGCATCGATTTAGCCGCAAAAACAGGAAAACGAGATGTCTCGTAACTCGGCCACAACGTTTGGTCTGCTAAAAACGAGAAATATCGTTACCCGTACGCAATGTGTTAATAGCTGAGTAGTAAATGACTAGCAGTGATTCAACAGTGGCGCCCATGTTTTGAAGTAATAACGAAATAATAATAACGAAATCTCAAGAAAGACACGTGCGCCAGAACCATTTATCCCTTTACTTTATTCGTAAAAGAGTAGAAAATAATTGTTTATGGCATTTCTTGACACTTTTACACATAATAAAATATTTGCAGTATGATTTTTAAAATAACTCTTCATCACATATGTAATTTATCATCATTGACAATAAATTAAATATGAAACCATATAATATAGAAAGTGAATTCTGAATTATTCATTAATGACAATACATTGAGCAAAAAGTATTCTTTATTCAAAACGGCAACCTGAATTCATTATAATCCAGGAATCTTAAATTTCAACACGTGTTGCTTTGGTAGCTTGAAGAGTTTTTAAGATAATACAATAATTCTCGCTACACGTTATTCAATATTAGTCCAGTAAATACTACAATAGTACAGTAATAATAGATACTATATTATTTAATTTATTAATAAAATACATAATGCTAGGAAAGAAGATACAATATTTAGGATATAAAATAGTATCCTAAATAAAGTTTCTGCTCTCGTAGCATAATGCATTTCATTATCACGAATTGGCTCTGTAAACACCCACAACAACGTCTTATTTAAAGTTGCGTTTCATTAATAATTAAATTCCGATTACCTGCTTGCATTAATAGAACGGTCGTGTCATCTATTACGTAGTAAAAAGAAAAAAAACTATAAAATGATAATGTAATGAAAAATGTTTCTTTTTCCAACAGTTATTTAGAAAATAATTTCCTTCTAACATAAGCACTTTATTGCATTTTTTTTTATTTTTTTATTGTAGAAAAGGGCTTAACATTATTTGCTTACTTTCCTACAAGTATAATTAATAGGGGGGAAAAATGCACTACTTAAATATATCAAAACATCAAAAACCAAGTTTTGAAAGGAGAAATTTTTCATTTATTCTTCACTTTCTTGATTATCAGCTTCTTTTCCTGGAGTCGCGACAGTCTACTCAAAGTCAGCATATGAAAACAACAACACATCAAAACCAGATCATTTCTTGTTTACAAAGCAAGGATCATACAGAACACTGAAGAATGATTTGTTCTCGGCATCTTGAAGTTCCGACACATCAAGAAAAATTAAAATCCAACTAAATCATCATTTAATCTACACACGCCATTGGGAGACTTCAAAGAGCATTCATGAACTGACATCCCTCCATTCGAAACACGACTCAAAAGATCTAAGACGTTTAGTTCATCAGCTGCACACTATTTTTTTTAAATAAAAAAAATATGCTAATTTTCCTTTCAATGCCCCTTTTTTCAGTTGACAAACATGTACGAAATTATATCGTGTCTGCAAGGTCACCTTTTCATCTCTTTCCCTCTTTTTATAACAACTCGTTATGAGCCTTGCAGTCTGCCACTGTGAAAAGAGAATAATCCAAACAAGACAGGCCGAGAAAAAAGATAAAATGCCCCAAGATGAAGAAAAGTGACATTTTGACAACACGTGTTTTTATTTTGCACGTGTTTTCCCCAGTAATAATTAGAGAAAATAAAGGGAGACGGTATTATGCTCACTATACGAATAAAGGTCCTCTACCTCTAATTTATTTTAACTCTACCTAACGTATCTGGTTCCGTAAGTAGATAATGCAGTGAAATGTAACCTCTTCACCTCTCGATCTTTTAGCAGGCGCGCATACGTATGCCACACCTATTAGTTCATAAGTTCTCAAAGGTCAAAGAAACTTTATTGTTTTTTTCTTTGCCTATTTCTATAATTTCAAAATCTTGCCATTATTTTCTTCGCAGAACGCGGGTCATTATTTTTAGGCAAGACATATTTACATAATAATGGGAATAAAGATTATCATGTTTTCGGAATCCAGAGATGATGACGGGAGGATTGCACTTAAAATGGCGGTACCACGTTCTTCTAAGCATGAAAAGTGCACTGGCGGAAAATCATATCTTACTAACTAACCGCCTTTGGCGGCCCGTTTCTTGCACAGATTGACTTTTTAGGCAGTTAAAATCAATATGGAACGCATTTAAAAAGCATTTCACTTTCTTATTTGATACGACTGAAAAACACGAATTCAATTGAATAAGTTTACTGCAAATTAAATATCATGTATTACGAAATTAAAACGGAAGTGAACGTATTGCTTTAGACGAAATTAAACCGGAAGCGAAAATCTTATTACAGAGTTAATTACAGTTCAAAAATATTCGATTGAATGTTTTAATGGATGAGCTTGAATTCCATCACAGCGTTCATAGACAGATGAGACATCAAACTGAATTAAAAATAATTTTTAAAATAAGGAAAAATTCTATGGACATAAAACCGATTTCATTATTATAATTTTTTTTTTTTAGTCTTAAGATGATTTCAGACTATTTTTGTAATATAACTGAAGACATGAACATCAAGCAGAGATCACGCCATGCAAAGGAAGGGGAGGGGAGATAAGTAGTAAAAGAAAAAGCCTTTTAGCTTCTTTTTTTAAAAAAAAAAAATATTAGATCGTCACAATAAAAGATAGAATCCTAATATTTATATATATATATATATATATATATATATATATATATATATATATAGAGAGAGAGAGAGAGAGAGAGAGAGGGAAGAAGAACAATTAATCAATACATTTTAGTATACCGAAAATAACGGATTACCTTCTCCAGTTAACACAATTTGCTTTAGACACAAGGTTCAGCCGATGCCATTCATTAAATGAATGACATACTTACGATACAAGGATAATGAAAGTGAATCGATGAAATTAAGATATGTAAATCAAGTTGCCGCAAACCAAATGCCATGGAATAAAATGGGCACCTAATACGATAACCTCCTTTTATCAAGAGCCCTTAAGAACTTAATGGCTGCAAACGCATTCTGCTGGTCAAATATGGATTAACACAAAAATCGGTTGCAAATATCTGCACTCCGTACTAAGGATCGACAAAGCATCTGCTTTGAGCAAAATCTTTAGAATGCAAAATAATTACATATTAAAAGAAAAATCTTAAAAGATTTCTGGAATTTAAAATCAGCTATTGTATGCAACGAGTTCAATAACTTTTTGCAAAAAGCAAGCAATCAAAAATACAAAACTCAATCGTTTCACTGGATTAATTCTATCTGAACAATTCTCCGATTCTGTGGAATGAGAATTTTGCCCCTACTTTATAATTCTTTAAGAAATGACATTTTAAACAGCATATTACGAACGTTAAATCGATTTCACGTACATAAAAATGAGTGACTTATAACAAATAAAAAAATTAATGATATCCTGCAAATGCTAATGGGGGGGGGGATGCTAACTTCTTATTTTTCTACGAAAGCCACCAGACGTAGCGCTAACACTATCTCGCTTTAAACGGCAGAAATTATGGAAGTTAATTATATCAAAGAGACGGCGGCTTGGCCGATGTGGCGCTGACAATTTAGATTTTTTCATTCATCTCCGGATTGTATGGATTGCGATTTCCTACTTTCGAATTATATTAAATTGTCAGGTTATAATAAATGATTTCCACGACACCATAACTAATGACGAACACGGACAATGACATATTCCTGGCAAGAAACTGACTGCCGTAGAGATGGACGCCATTAACAAAAGAAGATTATGTAACTTATTTGACTACTAGATACAATTTTCTTTTTGTTAAATATTATTTAGTTTCATAGATTTACTACTTTCTGCATTACAGTAAGTTACAAGCCAATGAATATTCTATATTTATCTATTAACAATGAAGCTTTGTCGTAAACAACGAATCGACACCCTATCAATGATTGACAATAATGAGTAGCAGAGAGAAAAAAAATCAGTTGACAATTCAATTTTTCAAAAGTTGCTCAGTTAAATACAAATAATGATTCATCAGCTCGACTCTTGAGGCTGTTGTCGACATTACAGTATGAATTCAACACGCGACGCAAATGTGGTACATTTGGGTAGCAAAATAGAAAATGATATGTTAGGTAAAATTTAAACACTATTGTATTTTAAGATTTGTTTTGATATAACACAAACCAATTCACCGTGCTATTTAAGCTGAGTCACTAAAATTATATACTGTTGGAATATTATATATATATATATATATTGAATGAAGTAGATTGTGACATTTAAATATTTTTCAATATTGCACGCGAATGAAGACATCATAATTTTTACCGACAGCAAACTATTTTTCATTAAAGAGATAATGCCCATTATATTTCCATTATCAGAAGTAATTGAAGAAGTCAGCTCGGAAGTATACATTTTCGAACTTTTTTTTTTTTTTTTTTTTTTTTTTTTTTTTTTTTTTTTGCGATTTCATTTATTTCATCTCAAAAGCAAACGAGGTGAAATTTTTCAATTTATATTGCATCGATTATGCACAGAAATATTTCAGAGAAGCATAAGATTCACAGCTGTAATAGTATAATAATCAATGTTTCATTTTTGGACGTTAAATATCACTATTCTTCAGAATTTTTATAAAAATATTTCAACAAAAAATACCCAATTGGGTAAACAAGATATTGCCAATAAATTTGATATCAGATTTAATGCTGTTAACTGGACAGTAAAGCGTTTCAAGTTGCAGCAATTTTTTTTCCTTTTAAATATTAAATATCGCTCACATTTTTATAAGCGTGCATTTAATTTGTGCGTATTTAATTGTGTGCTTGTTATAGATGCAACAAGCCTCCGGTCAAAGTCAAGAATGAATTTTATTTTGCCAAAAACCGTCAAAGACGATTTCACTGGTGCTTAACAGTTTATAATTAGCAAAAGATCTGGGGATTTTTTTACCATACTAAGCGACGAAGAAAGGTCTAGAAATATGAACAGCATCGAATTATTTCCAGTCATAGATTATATGCGAGTTAAATATATCATTAATTTTGAGGATTACAGTTAGCCACTAATAACTTTTTTCAAGAATAATGAAATTTGAATACATGTTATATATATTACTGACAATCGCAAGGCAATGGTAACATTCTTAAGCTTGATGAAGAAACTTTTCTGCGATCTGATTTTCTAATCTGAATTTTTGTCTATTTTTAACTATCTTTCGGCAATTATTATAGTCAGTTACCTGGATATCCTCAATTTTTGAAAACATGAGATATTATGCCATTGAACATGAATTTTTAATAAATTATATATTCGTGATAAACTAAAAATAATTCTAGGAATTTCTTGTCAGCAAGCAGACAAAGTAAATAGAGACTGCAGATGAACACACGCATTAGTGTTTGCTTACAGGCTCTGTTACATAACGCTCTTGCGTATCGAAGAACACAGCAACAAAATAAAGAATGTATGCGTGCAAGAAGCAATTAATATCAGCAGAATTAGCGGTTAAGTAAATAGAATTCAGAACTTTTTTCTTCTGACATTGTTAGCTTGTGTGCAGAAATGAACTAAAGGTATCTATTCGCAATGTACATAGAATGCATTATGTATTCTGACATTCTAATGACTATTGTGCAATGATATGATATAACGAATTGTTCTAGTTAATCGAATGCTCCTAAAATTAAGTGAATTTTCTTTTTCTCATTTATTCGCAGTCTCTTTGTTATATAAAACTGCCATTAGAGGGGGGGGGAATTCGCAGAAATTACGCTCTATAAGTTGTTGGCGCAAAAATTTGATAATGCATTAAATTATAGTATAGATATTAATTATTAATATTAATATTACATCCAGATAACAAAAAAATAACTAAAGATAGATAGATAGACGAAAAGTAGAACTGGTTGCGACATATAAAGCTCCCGAACAGATTTCTTATAGAAATCTGCTTAACTAAACTTCACATATTATTACTACTTTTCGCTCCCGATTAAAAAAAATCCTCTCGACACGTTGGAAGGCAAAGGCAGACTCTTTTACATAGTAATTTTACCACCTGGTAACATAAATTGTTGATGTCAGAAACAATCAAAATGAGGCCCCTCACTTCTAAGATATTGCAAATATCGAAAAACTTTAAATACAAAAATTGTTCGTCTTAATGAGGCGCTCATTTGGCTAATAGGCTTTATATTTCTATCTTCATTACTAAGTTACACGAAATGAAAATTTCAACTCCCCACCATTTCCACCCTTCTTTGAGCTAGATGGGCCATTTACGAACTTGTCCAAGATATATAATTTCTTCAGTTCTTTACCGATCATAGTTCCTAGAACCTAAAACCACACTTCGTTCAAAAGTTTATAAACTTTTGAACGAAGTATGGTTTTAGGTTCTAGGAACTATGATCGGTAAAGAACTGAAGAAATTTTTCCGTCATGAGAACCATTGAAAAAAATAGTCTTCTTATAGGAATCTACTAAAATTTATGAATTGCATTTCTAGAGTAGTAATTATGATAATAATGGAGAGAATTAATTCATTCGATATTATCATTATCAGATGATTATTGTAATCCTTAGGAAACAAGCTTTGAAAGATTTATGTTACTAATGTTACCACTAAAACGAATACTTGTTAACACATTAAACAAACATTTATAGGCAAAGACCTTATCGATCGATCGACCGAGAAACGGCTCATTTGAATATCACATTTGGCCAAACGTCTTTCGAAATTATACTCATTCAAAAGAGAGACTAAAATTTCAATTCATAATTTCCTCTTTTGAGTGAATAGAAGATCCATATGTGGTTTTTAAACTCCTAGAGAGTTCGTAAATCAACGAAATATTTACCTGAAACAACACACTTCGATAGCACGACCTTTTTTCAAATACACTCATTGGCGGATGCAAAATTCGTCCATAAATCGTTGTTTTTCCTTCAAAGGCTATTCTGCGATGTTACGATCTAGCGCTTGTAAAAATAAATGAATTGCGATGGAATCTCGGGACATTAAACAAAATTAAAGAAAATGTCAAGAGGAGTTTCCTCATCAATTTTTTCACAGTTCCTTTCCTCAAGAATTTCAAGGGCATGAATAAACTGACGCATTAGCTTTTGCGCGGGGTCCACGACATGATCCTGACATTACGAAATTATTCTCGACATTTATCGATGCTAGATTGAATAATGTGCATAAAATAAATCAGAAATACAAAAATGATCGAACACTTTTAAACTGTGGACTTAGAATTTAATTTAGTTTAGTTATATTAACGTCCCGTTTTAAAGCAACAATAGGGCTATTTTGGGACGGTCGTCGTCATTTTGAACCACAGTCAAATGACAAGGACGACACCTGAGCTAGCACCTCCCTCTTCAAACTAACACACCCCCTCAGTGGGAGGGCACAGGCGGATTTAACGTGCACCAGACCCGCTTACCCGACGGTTTTTCGGTGGAATCGGGCCTCGAATCTGAAACCTTCTGGTTCCGAAGCCGAGACCAGGTCACCGCGGTCCTAGGCCCAAGTGGCATATTTTGTACGAAATCGAGAATCGGTTTGTGTTGCTTCTAAGATTACCAACGGAAATCGAGTATTTTATAATTATTTGCAAACAGTGGGCATACAATACAAATCTCAACTAATAAACGTATTTTTCCTACTTTTTGTAAGAAGAGATATCTCCATACCTTACATCGTCTATAAGCTCACGACAAATTGATCTGAATTCCAGCATAAACTTATATAAATGGATTTCAATACATTAAACTTTCATTTATCCAATTTAATATAGAGGAAAGGAAGGCCGGATAATAAAGATCGAAGTTCTTTAAAATGCTCACTTTCAACCATACCGTTAAAAATGATCTTTTTAGATTTAAATCCGCTTTTATTCATAGTTTGCGTCCTTTTAGTATAGAACAATACTTAATTAACCCCTTTGCATACAATGGCGATTCTGACTCGCGCATTGAATTTTTAATCTGCAATTAAGTGAAAGTATTAAATAAGTTGAAAAAATCACTTAGAAACGTTTTAATATCTCAAATGTTCCTTATATAATAGTAGGAATTAAAATAAATGTTCTAGGTAGGATAAATCATCTAATAAGGAAGTTCAGTAAATTTACACAAAAGAGGTAAATAGTTGTTATGCAGTGTGAATGTTAAAAAAAATCACCGGTGAGGAGAATGAGGTAAAAAATAAAAACTATACATATTTAAATTTTAATAATAAAACTGAATTTCAGAAACAAAATTATTTAAACTTATTTTAGCGCTCCGTAATAAATGACTGTTTAATTTGAAGAAGAAGCTTAGGAAAAACAAATTTTTCCTAAGTTTTCTAGACATTTTTTTCTTTCTTTTCTTTTTAACTACACCGGATTGTATACTTTTCCAAAATTAGAATTTTTTTTTTGATTGAAATACTTCTATACAATTGCAAAGTCCCTTTCATGATTTATTATCAATGTAGTTGATAATGAATTTTTATCGAGAAAAAGACAATCAATGAGGTATGAGACAAAAAATACTGCAAATTCCAGAAGAAAAAAAATCCACAAAATGCATTATGTAAGGGAAAGATTTTACACTAAAATAGTATTTTGTTTAAAGCCATCTTCCTCTTTCATCACCAGGGACACAATCTTCAATATATATTGCTAAAGAATATAACGGAAGGGACGGACAAGGTAAAAAGACTTGTGAAAAACGAAGAAAAAATTTAAACTCGACAAAGACACACATTAAAAAACAAATAAATAAGAAGCGAAGGAAGAATTTGAATACCTAAGCTTCGAAACAGACCTTGTCACTTCTCGCAAAAACCACCTGTTCATCCTTCACTTCCAATTCAAAACTGAAATTTAAGACTGCTTCCTTTAGCATGCTGCGTGATTTGCCCACGGAGGAAATTCCGATTTTTCACATTTACATGAACTTACTTACGTTTGCTGTCTGACAGACAATATTTGCGATAATAAATTTAACAGGCACACTTTTTTCACAATGGGTTCACCAAGAATTTTTCATAAATTAAGATGTCAGTGGAGATGGATGCGATCTTCTATTTTTACTTTCTTAAAAGTATTTTCTTTGAAACCACTAGCTGCAACCAAGTTTCTTTTAAAGTCGGATAAATTATGATTTTATTGACTGTCAATAGTAGAACTAATGTTATATAATGACAGACAAAAAAAAAATTAATAAGTCTACAGTAGCTTCAAAAATAAATTATTTTAAGGATAATGAACGTCCGCTTCAAAATAAATATAGAACTGAATTTAGGCCTTCATTTCAAAGGCAAAGAGAGAAAATAAATCACCCTGGGATAAATTATTTTATTTAGTGATATTTCGAAAATTTCTACATTACTACTTTTTGTGTATTTTCTCAAATTCATCACAAAATATCGAGTGCAATTTTCACAGCCCACAAATGCGGAAAACCTGCCAAGATAATGAGATTCAACCATCTGAAAATAATTCACATTGTGTCGGAAGTTTTAAATTTCTCTTGTAGGGCCGTTAAGGAATTCAGAAAAAAGTCCGAATTGGTGTAACATTTATTTACAGGTTACGTTACACACAGAAAATTTACATACAAAAATTTAGAATAATTTTAAGATATATATAAGTGCATGGATCAAATCATGCAGCAGATGCCAGCGCTGCCTGATTTGAACTGGATCGTGCTAGATCTGAACTGAGTCGTGCAAACAGGCATCAGAGGGTGCTGTCTTTGACGTCATCATAGACGGTTATGGTGATGACCTGTGGCCTTATGGATTTGATCATAAATCTGCCAACTGATCCATTGTTGGCCCCCACCCTACCTGTGGACGCGATCGGGAGCTTCCCGCAAATTGTTGGTAAAATGAACAGACATCAAAGAACCCCAGAAAATCACAAGAGAGAGGAAAGAGGGAAAGGTTTGCCAGACTCAATCGGAACAAGGCTTTATAAGAACGGCTACCTTTTTACGAATCTAACACAAACGAAACAGGTATCAGCTACCAGAAAAATTTCTTTTTTATTAGATTTTCAAAACCCTAGATTCAAAAAAGTGAAATATGCAAAATCTCCAAGTGTTCTATCTTGCCTTTTAGTAAAAATTACAGCCTGAGTTCACTTAAATAGTTAGGGGATGGGGGAGGGACTTCTTATGATTTCTAACTAATTCATTATTCAAAGAAAAGATAAGAGAAACTGAAAAAATGGAAAAAAAGGAAAATTGGCACGCAAACACATGAAGTGACAGTGAAGCCTCCATAACTCAGTCACAACTGATTTCGTCTGTTTCACTTGAACGCCACGGTGATTTCTGGGACTCGGTTTTCCGAAAGGGCCAATGTCACATAAAACTGAAGAGCCGACTACAAAGCCTTTCCGTGCCGTCGAAATGGAAGAAAAGACAGCACCAGAGCTGGGGAGGGTAAAATAGAAAGAGAGATAAAATATGCCGCTATTTCGATTTAGAAAAATCTACAAATTGCAAAATAGACAAGACCATCTCATTTTAGAATGTCGGATTATCTAATGAAAGTTTAAATCAGGGGTGGGCATTAAGTCGATCGCTATCGACTGATGGACCGTCAAGACATTTTGGGGTGACCGCCTTTACTAAGACCTAAGACGAGTATACTAAAAATAACATTGACGAAAAATTTCAAAAATATTTCTGGCAAGCTGTTTAAAAACGGAGATACATTAAACAAAGAGAAATATTATGATGAAATAATAAAATTTCATTCCGAATTCGTGGGATGTTTTCAAGAATTTACAAGACCAGAATCAAATGTTACATTCATGTGTTACTTATTTGGCAATGTTGATGTGGAAAAAATAACTGAAATATAAATTATATGTTCTCTTTGTCCCTTGAGGGAAACGAGGTTTTTCCCTTTCCAAATGGCATAATTTTAAAAGCACGTAGTTCAGAACTTAAGAACAACTTTTGGAATCTAATAGACGAAGTAAAGTAACCTAATTTTTTTTAAAAAAGTTGCAGATCATTTAATATCATTCTTTGACTCTACCTACCTGTGCGAATCTGCATTTTCAACGATGAGTATAATTCAGACAACATATCGTTTCTGTCTCACAGACGACCCCTTAGAGTCCAGGGCAAGATTAGCAGTTAGTTATTTTGCACCGAGATACTGGTGGACAGTATGTAGCCGAAGTCTTCTAATAACTGTAACTACGAGAACTAACTTTAGATGAAAATGATTTATTTTCTAATGTATTTTGAATTGTTTGATATTAAATGCATCATTTTTGATATTATATTTGTGGCCATTATTATTATGTTTGTAGTTATGTTGGTAAGTACATATTCTGTATTTATTATTAAATTATAATAAATATTGTAACTTTTTTTAGTTTACCACATCTACGCCACTGGCACCCGCAACACCATGAAAAAAGTAGAAGTAGCCCATAGCCTGGAAAAGTCTGCAAACTCCTGGTCAAACTTTTCAGTAACTACCAACTACAAGGAAACGAAAGCCAAGATGATTTCTCACAAGAGTTTCCATTTCTTTCGAAAATACACAGCATTCGTCGTTATTTAATGACTAGAAGATGTGTCCGTCTAGACGGGGTGTTGTTCTGTTAACAATATCTCGCATCTTATTGTCACAAATTAATTAACAAAGTAGCAGCAAAAAATATCATGCACATTGGCAGAGTGCTTAAAAAATTATATATAACACATTAAATATTAATATAAAGTTACATACCGGCATTTAAAAAAAATAAAATATGGTTTTTAAAATTACACAACTAATTTTTTCAATAGTAACAATTTCATATCTTTCAAAATTTTCAACCATTACTCACTACAACAAAATTTAAATTTCTCAGTGCATTCAAGTAAAAGATTGTAAATTTTTAATGACTATTTTACCGCTTAAGCTCACTAAATTTTTTTTTCTTCTGTTGTCTTCTGTATTGCAAATATATATATATATATATATATATATTAATATTCAATAAATTATAGATGAATAAATATTGTCTCATTGCTAATAATCGTCTTGCGTTTGTGTATATATCTTTTCAGTTATAAACTGCGGGAAGACTGAATTCTGAAGTGCAGAGCAACATAATGATTTATTGTATTTAATACAACAAAAATATTTATGTAAAATCAATAAAGACTCCAGCAAAATGTAATTCAGCAAATGCAGAAAAATGAACTGATGAGTCGTCCTTATACGTGAATTATTTAACAGGCTTTCGTAATGTACAGACAAGAAAAAAAATAATAAGCAAAATAACTACACAAAATATCAATTATTTTTGCTACAACGTACTATTCTCAGTGATAGGAGACCTTCAATATAAAGAGAGGGAGGGGGGGAAGGAAATAGCAGCATTCAATATATTTACCTTGAATGAAAAAATTATTCTAAAAGAAAAATTTCGTTTCACTCATTCGGGTTTATTAACCCTTTCCAGGATCAAAAAAGGAAATCGCGACCTTTCGACTTTATGGAGGAAAGTCAGTGTACAATAAAGAGCAGGAAAAGAAAGAAGAGAATATGTTAGTAAATATGCGATTCCAGTCCAATATAACGAGAATCCAGTCTCCTTTTTTGCTTTCATTCCGTTCATATATATATATAAATAGATGTATAGAAAAATCATAATAACCGTAAAAAAAAAAAAAAAAACCTTGATCCCGAAATATGAAACAATTCAAGATTCAGATTTCGAGGTCGGTTAAAAAGAATTTTACAGAACATAATTATATATATATATAAAAAAAAAAAAAAAAAAAAAATGCACTGCTGGAGATATGGACTTGACACCAAACTTTGTATTAAAATTTCAGACGAAATCTGTCGACAGAAAATCTACATGCACGTGATAATTTAATAATGCAATTCATTAAGGAGATGGATTTCAGAACTGCAGAAATGAATTCATTTTTTTCAATCCATTCGTCATTTGTCTCTCTGTTGTGCACATATGGACAAAATAAATAAATAAATCAGCAATAATCCTTCCCTGTACTTCCTCACATACTCGCCAAGAAAATGAATTTGTGTTTTAGGCACTTTTCTCCCAGCTCACTGAAATCAAAACTTGACAAAAATCTACAATTATAATTACAAAATCACGCACCAAATTTTGGAGTTATTACGTTTAAATGTTTCAGAAAATTTGCGGATGAATATAGTCCGAAATTTGAAAGTTTTCAGCTCTATAGATATTAAATCTGTGTGCCGAATGTTATCTTTCCCTCTGTTTGTTTTGCAGTTTCAGTTGTATTTCGTTTTGTAGTATTAACTTATATTCGAACAGTAGAACAGACAAACTTTCTATGAACAGAATTTGTTCAAAATTTGACAGAAATCTACCAATTCTAAATATACTAAATTTCTAATACTAATATTATATACTAAATATATATATTAAAAATATTATATACTAAATATATATATTGATTATATACTAAATTTCATTCGTCTAGCTCAAAGCGCTTTTGAGTTAACTTAAACACAGACGGAAAGATCAACCTTTTTTCCTACAATGTGTTCTTCGGAGGTCTAAAACGTGGAGATTCGTCACAATCTCGCGTTCGAATTTTTTGACTATTACAGCACTTTCTCTATACTTCTCCATGCATACGTATCCGAGAAAGTAAAAACACAACATGTTACACAAATAAAATTTGGATTCCAGGTGTTAATACGGAAATCATAGATTTATATCTCATTTTAATCCTTAACTGAAAAAAGGAAAAAGTTTTAAAATGCAAACTCAGTTTCCTTCAGCATGTCAATACCTGGAAAACTTAAAGATTGGGAGCGTATGAGAAAGTCAGGGGGGAATATTTCCGCTGATACAATACTTAAGTGGCATTTCAAAGAATGATACTTTGGAAAATAGTACTTTAAGGTATGATAAATTTCATTTTAATAGGAAAAAGTAAAAATACTTCTATATCCATCCCATCTACTTCCAAAATAGCATGTGCTTTGCCTGGAATGCTATCATAAGAAACTGGATATTTATGTGAACACTTACTGGAAATCCTCGTTTCATTTGTCGATGATTAGGAATTAAGAAACAATTAAAAAATGGATATTTCTCTAAGTCTAATTTCAACTTATCTAATTTCAGCAGCTTGCAACGAAATTTTGAGCTAAAAATTTCGCCATACATTCCAATAATCTTTAAATCCTTTAAAGATATAACAAGACTAAAAACTGCAGAGGTAAACATCTGGTCTACTCATTATTCTTTTGATAATTATTAATAACAATTTACGCCTATAAATTAAAATCAATTCTACTGCATCTCCGCATATAATAATGGTAGCTGATAGAGCGGATTCTTCCTGAGCAACTTTGCAGTCATTAAGAAGTTAAATAAATAATCATATCTAATTTTGCGTGATGGTTATTGCCTCCACCCTACCTTTGCGCTTCTGGTAACTATAAAACTTTCATGTTTTGTTAATAGAATGGTTAAAAATGCACTACAACATTTATAAAAATCTTTTTTTTAACACTTGTTCAAGTTTGTAAAGAGAGCACTTTGCAATCGATTTCTCACTCCTTAATATGTTAGAGGATTTAGTGAGTTATTGCAAAAATATCTAAGAAAACCATGTTGCATCAATCGATGACTAGAGAGCTGAAATTTTGTATATATAAGTGTATTATCGACGACGATATACTATTTCACTATTTTCAGAATTTAATATGCAGTATTCATTTATCAAATAGCTCTATAGATGAATGCAGTTTTAAATTTTTTCTCAGTTGACGACGCCTATCCGCAAAAGGGTTAAATTTTTGATTCCGCATCTGTAGTGCAACTTGATAGTGAATATATGAAACAATAGATAACAAGATTAAAAAAGTAGATTTTTTTTTTAATTTTCAAAAAGTTGATGAAATTTATATATTTACTATAATTGTTATTGTTAAAAACAGTTTCAATTTCACTTTAAAATATAAACTGATTTAAAGCGAAAAAGAAATTTACTAAAATAAAGTGATAAATAAATAAATAAAAAAGGTAAAAGCGGAAAATCCAAGATTTTGAAAACAATAGCTCATTTTTTCGAAACAATCACGGAAAAAAAAATTAAAAATATCACGGAAGTAAAATGCTTTACGATTTTGTTTACCAACAACTATAAAAAATATTAAACTTTTTTTAATCTAATTTTCTCGGAATTACGGAGGGGGAGGGGGAAGTCCAACTACGCTTTTGGCCAAAACATTTTAAGGTCGACTGATTCCGTTCCAAGCAAACGAACCATTGTCAATTTCACTTAATAAATGTGTATTTTTTTAAAAATCATTACACAGAATTTAAAAAAGGCACCAACTCGAGCAAACAATCGAAAGCGACGGGGAAGCACAACACACGTACTTGGAATAAAATTTCAATTCAAACAACGCGGTTAAAGTTTTAAAGTAGGTCGTCTGACAACAAGTAGTAGTTTTTTCTCTCCTTTCATTTAGTTTTCATTTGTATTTTCATTCCGAGTCGTACGTAAGGCCGCTGGCCTGCCAAACTACGTTCCACCAGCGTTGACGAACTGGATCAGGGTAGTCAGGTAGGTCGGTTCGATTCGCGAAGGAAAAGGAAAGAGTTGAGTTGAGATACGGTGGGGGGAAAATCAGGTCAGCTCGAGAGCTAGCTTTCTTGTTCAGCATTACGAGTTCATAATAATAATGATAAAAAGAGACGTTCCTTTCTCTTTCGATTCTTTGAGAAGTGAACAAGACAATGGAAGCGCATCTGTTTTCTTTCTGGTTTTTTTGCTGGTGATAATAATCTGGAAAATCGTCTACAAAAGAATGCCGATAACTATAAAATGGTTTATCAAAAACGACCTATCGCTTCGCCTTGATCAAACAGATGTCTGGCAGGGAGTAACATGCGTGCCGCACCGATGTTAATTAGCTGGTAACAAGCGAGTTAGAAAACAATTGGTTATCCACGTCTAAAAATATACGAGTTAAAAATAAATCGGTAGTAACCGAAATGCAGTTGTTTCGATTTAGAGATATAAAAGTGACGCATGCAAGAAAATCTCCAGAATGGTGAAAAAATCATGAATGCATGAGTGTTCAGATGCTTATTTTCAGACTCCTGCAAAAGACACCTTATTATTGACTGGCTGAAATGAACATTTGAAGCAAAGTCAAAATTTCAGTAAAAAGATCGAATATCAAATTTCATTTAACAAAGTTAAGTGGGTTTTTGAGTTATTGCTTTTACATTCGCGTGAATGCACGCACCGATAGACACTCGTGGACGGACTGGGATCAAAATTTGATTCACATCAACACTTCAGATGATAAAACTTAGCCCCAAATTTCATTTACCTAGCCCTATAGTTTAATTATTCTGTTCATTTGTGCTTGGACAGGTAGGTCCACAGACACATTTTCTGAAAAAAGATTTCATTCAATTGCGTTTTAAAATGGGTCGATGAATAAATTTATTCACGTATATCAAAAATATGACTGAATGCACGCATAAGTCATTTTTATCAATATGACTGAATGCACGATGCTGTTGCGATCATTCCCGGTTTGATGAAACAAAATGGTTTTCGCTTATAAGCCTTTATTTTAAACCAAATTTCCTGATAAATAATTCCAATAATGGTTTTCTACTCCTGTTCATTTTAATTTAAATGAATTCTGAATTTTATTTGCTACCTTTTTATTCTCATAATGAATAAATTCGGTCACATCCAAGAAAAGAAATTTTTTAAGGATTACAGATTCGAACACCTTGAACAAATCCTGTGGCCAGTTTGAAATGTTTGCAAAAATAAATGGAAAAAATGCCAAGGCAGAATTCACGTCAAAGTACAAAAAATCCCCCTGCCCCTTTTCTCTTAAAATCTCTCAAGACTTTGGAATTTCAAAAACAGTAATAAACATTAAACTTTATGAATGATTTATGTATGTTAACTTTTAAAGCTTCAACATACATAAATGAAACGCAAATTTAAATATATTTAAAGAGCATAAGTCATTTTTATCAATTAATTAGCATAAATACATTATAGAACAAAAAGAGAAAGGCTTTCAACAATATTAAATGAAAATATGATAGTTTAATTCTAATATTTTTGAATACAAAAGTTATTCCACGTTTCATCTTCCCACATTCACTATGATTTAGCACCCCTTTAAAGGGGAGAGGGGGCATTGTTAAAAACCACCATTTTATTATGAATGTCG
Source organism: Argiope bruennichi (assembly GCF_947563725.1). Taxonomy (NCBI): domain Eukaryota; kingdom Metazoa; phylum Arthropoda; class Arachnida; order Araneae; family Araneidae; genus Argiope; species Argiope bruennichi. The sequence continues at coordinate 134,407,209 of NC_079156.1, read as the reverse complement.
CATACAAGTTCAAAACTCCAAGAATAAACATTAAAAAGGTTTAAAAAGTTCGAGGGAGTTAAAAAAAAAAAAAAAAAATATCCCCCATGCAGAGCTCATCCTAACAATCGATTTCCTCACTTCCATCAACTTCTGCACTTTTTTTTTTTTTTTTTTTTGCACAAGCAAAACTTTTTACTTTGGTCGTGGGAGGTACCAAATAGGGATGCGGGCGAATGGAACAGGACACCATAGAAACAAGAATTTCTGCTGCAGCTGAGGTCGATGTTGAAAAACCACCTGCGTCAAAGCATGATCCGATGCCACACAAACGCAGATTTAAATGTATTTCTTGTTGAAACACCAGCATATATTTGAGCAAGGCGATATAATTCAGGGATTGCGTCTTCAACAAACACAATAAAAAATTTTGCCATTGCATAATCGATGATTCGAAATAAACAGAATTTGAACAATATTGTTAGTCACAATTATTTACCAAAATGCTTTTATTTGAAGCAAATTCTTTTAAAAAGTATAATTATATTTCAATTGATTTATTGCTGATTTAATTATATTTGAAACGTTTAACAGCGGAATCTTTATGAGTATTGCCAAATTCAAAGACGCTTTCCGAAATGAAGTTATTATTTAATAGCTAATTAGATGGAAAAGGATGATTTGATTAGAATAGTGTTAAATTAATTCCAGATCAATAAATCTCGATTCATATGAATTTCCAAGCTCGAGTAAGAAACTCATTCGTTGGGGGGTAGGGCATATCAGTAAAAAATGTCATTTTAATGAGGGATAGACTGAAATTCACAACGAGTATCTCATACACGAAACTCTCTCCAAGAGCCATTAACAGGTGCGTCGCGCCATTTGCGAGCCAAACAATGCCATTATTGTTCCATCATAACAATAAGAAACTGCTAACTTAAACAGCAAATTTTCATTCAATGTATGATGAAAAAGTACCGTGCCAATAGCAGAATTTAACTGAAAACAAACTTTTTCAATCAAATATACAAGCAAATATCAATTACTTTCATTAAATGTGCTATTTTTATAATGTTAAAGGACATCTTAGGTCATTTTTTTTTATTTAAAAATAACTGATTTTATTAAAAATAATTTCATTCCATTTAATTTAAGTCGAGATTTAAAAAAAAAAAAAAAAAAAAAAAAAAGAATCGTGTCTTATTCCTGAAAAGAATCGACTTTTTACTATACAAATTTCTTTTCGTTTCTTTTTTTCGACTGAAGTGAGAAAATACCAAATGAATACTGTCTGGAAGTTTCCACCATTTCTAAATGATCAATAACAGAAAAAGGTTTGGTTTTATGGAACACGGAAAAGATTTGGCCATTCTGCACCACACATTTGTTAAGCATGGTTTTCCTATTAAAAAAAATTAAAGTTTCCTAAAAAAAAGATACAATTAAATCTGATGTAAAACTAAAATATCTTTTAAAAAGGCAAAAATATTGGTATGCGGGTTATCACCTAAAATGTCATTTAAGTTAAAAACAGTCAGGCCGAAATGAATTTGTCGTTGCGTATTAAAATTTGGGCATTCGCACAGAATATGCTTAACCGTCAGAACACAATAATAGAAAGTAAAGATACTGATTCCACACAAAACATGATTTTAGTGTGTAATTGGAAAAACTATTCAATCATAGCGATACCATTTTTATTCCTTTACATATTTAAAGTCATCTACCCCAACTCGGTTAACCGCTAAATACACAATAAAAAGTTGGAGAAACAGGAGTATAAAAAAATGCAGGGCGACTATTTGCGCAAAACGGTTTTATCTAAACCCAGAGACTGATAGAATCTTTATCAATCACTCAACTTTACACCATGTGATAGCTGAAGTTTTTTAAACCTCAACCAGCGCTGAAACCGTGTATCAAAACATTAATAAAATAAAAGATGAAAAAATAAACCTTGAGGAGTTGTACGGATACAAGAAATTTAGCACAACAGTAGCTGTTCTGGACACATTTTTTTCCCCTTCAAGAACTGAATCGTTCCTTATCAAGCGAGACACTGTAGTTCTTCCAGCTATCTTTAGTGGCTTCGTAAGCCTCTTATAAATTTACTGAAGTGTCCGAGTTTGTTTGTCATTGTCTGTTAAGATTTAATCACATATCTCTTATTCACTTTCTTTTTCTTCCTTCTGACACACACGTCATGTTCGACGAAATAACATCAAATGTTCAAAACGCCATAAACATTTCGCTAATAGAGAAATGTACATAAAAAATGCGCAAATTAAGAAATAAACGTAATATTTCATTCTGCATTTATAATAAACAGTTCAATCAACTGAAAGACCAGCTAATGTTTGTTAAATTCTCAATTCGCGACGAATTCGTAAAAAAATATGGAGCGATTTTTTTCATCAAAGCGTTTTTATCTTTCAATGTGTTAATAAACACACAATTAATAATTGTAAGTAAAAAATTTATATATCGATAAACCAGCTAATCACTCATAAATCCCCTACGCACTATCATCATTGATGAAATATTTGATACATTTTTTTCCCAACATTCTTCACACTTTTCAAACAAAAAAGTCGTGCCTTCCCCCCCCCTCCTTCCGAAAGATTCCTTTGATGCAACAAAATTCCTGACACACTACTTTTTCCCCAACGAAATACAAAAAGCTTACAATCGTCAAAAAGAGACGTGTACAGATATGAACGACTTACAAGTTTCAAACATCTAGTTCCGAAAACTATTTTTGAACTAAATCTGCCTAAGGATATATGAACATTTTCACTCAAAACTGCAGCTTAATTACAAACGGGAAGAGATACAATTTAAAATAACTCAGTTCTCTTCGACGATTTCTATACGACAAAGTAAATCACAAAATGAATCACTATTATGGAAGCATAAGAAAAAGACAAGGATAGAATGCCAATTTTTTTATTCCATTGCGCTCCTCAGATTAACAAACTTGTAGAAGACTTGACTTCTTGGGAAGACAAGTCATGTTAGTCAAGTCAAGTTAGACGGAAGTCATGTGAACATCTAGAATAAGGTGATGTGACGACGTAATTATATTACCACGGTTCAATGTTACGAAGTCCGTCCGTAATGTATTTACATAGATTCGAAATGGGACATTTGTTTAATAAATCACTACTTTAAGAAATTTATAAATACCTAAAAAAAAATTAACAGGGAAAAAAAACCCTCATCAATAACAGACATACTTTAAGAAGAAATAAAATATATTGCATGAGAATCATAGTCCACTCATCCTGGTATACTTTTAAAGTAAAATGCAAGCCAGCTATTATATTATATGCTATGAATAACAATGAGGAATTGCAATGACTAAAGCGAGACTGAAGAAGTCATGCCGCCATACATTAGGCGTGTTCTTAATAAAATGAGAAAATCAAATGCAAGACGACATAAACATTTAATATTTATATGGCGTTAAATATAACGACCGAAGATTAACAGAAGTAGCGATAATGCGTATATCAAATCTCTGAACAAAAGTAAATCAACAAAACAGAGTTGAGATGTCACACAACTTCTAAGTTCAATAATAAAATGTTTTAAGTTGCGCGAGAGTTTATTTTTGCTTCTTCGTTGCATAACACAATTACTATAAATGGAACTAAAATATTTGTATCCCGTTTTTTAGAAGTAATTATATTTTATTAAATATAAATTAAATGGCACTTTTCAAAGTATCTTATGACGCTTCTTGCCAATTCCTCAGAAAGTATAACAGCCATGAAATATCGGTAACAAATCGGTTTAAAAAAAATCATCTCCCGTATTCGACATAAGACTGCTTTTCATGCACGAAATTTAATTGCTTCCTTTTACTTAATGCAAAGACATTTTTAGCAAAGAAGTCCGTCGTGATTACATATTTCAAAGCTAGTATAAATCCTCGAAGATTCACCGATATATATTTTCCCCTACGGCTCTTTATGAGCTATATGTCTACTATTCTAGAACAGATTTACATGGAACAACTTCATAAATTAGAGCCGTCATCAGGAGGAATTCAACAGACATTGGCATTCTTCCTCTGGAGTTCTACAATATATCAGCATGACAGATGGCGCAATGTTGTCTATTAATTCTAACATGATAAAGTTAGTTTCAATAAAACAATTGAGCTCTTTTAAAGCAAACAGGGAATATAGGCCAAACAGAGTAAAATATGTTTCGCGTTACACCTCCTGCAAACAGTAAAAGATAGCGATGCGGGTCTTAAAGTAAAATGACCTGTAGAATTCTGAATTTCTAGTCAAAATAGTTATATCAGAAGTATAGAAACTATTATAATCAAACAAATTGCATCTCCATGTTTTACACTTCCATGAAAAACCATTAATGGAAATTGTCTTTGTCTTCTGCGAATGTGTTGATTCCAAAGCGCGACGAACTTCCATTTGAGGTCTTTACACCGGAGTTGAAGATTTCTATCAAATTTTTAGGAGAAGCCGTTCTACAAAAAATATGCTTATTCATCCGTGTGCATACGAACATAATTTGGAAATAAAACAAGCTAAGTGGATGAAATCTGTTTTATTACCAGACTTGCACATCTGTCAGAATCTGGATTGAATCCATCAATGGGTTGGTAATCTTCAATCCCCCCCTCCCTATTTATCGATATTTATATAAAGCTCAATGTGTGTGTGTGTGTGTTGGAGCTCTACAGAAAAGACCATTTGACCTACCGCTACCAAATTTGGTACGTGTATACCTAGGAGATCGGAAATGTGCACCTGGGGTCCCTTTTTTTAAAATTTTAATTAGAATTTTAATTATTAATTAAAAACTAACTTTCCAACCAAAAAAATCTTCATTTCCCCACTGTCAAATGAGTAAGGCTTCAGCATTTTTTTCCCCACGCTAATGAGGCTTAGGCTTAACATTTTTCAGCCGATTATTTCAAAGGATTCTGTTTATTTTCTTAATGTTTGATGCATTTAAAATTAAACGTTGTTAATCAATCGTTCTTTCAGATTCATTCTGAAGTACTTTTGAATTAAAATAAAACAGAATAAAGGAAATTAAAAATTTCTAATCTGCATAGCGTTACCCCAACTGGCGTAGAAAATTCACGCATCTGTGTTACAATAATTGGCGCTGAAAATTCACGCATGCGCATTGTGTTCTGATTGTTGACAACGGATACGAACTTGGTTTTGAAGGCTTAATATGTTTTCGATAGATTATTTCAAACGATTCTGTTTATTTTTTTAGTATTTGATGCATTTAAAATTTAACATTGTTAATTAATCGATCTGGTCATGATGAATCTGAGAAAATTTTGTTGACAAATTCTTGAAATATTACATAAATTAAGAAAGATATTCTTTAGTATCCATAAAGTTTAAACGCTCAGTGACTGTTTTCAGTAATCATATTACAAAAAAATGCTTCGTTTCAGTCAAAAAAAAAAAATAAATATTATTAGATTTATTGCAGTTTAATCATTTCCACTTTAATTTAAAGCATAAATTCTACGGGAACTAATAGAAAATTAGAGAGATACATATTACATTATGGCTGAATGCCTTTATAATATTATGAGTAAATTATATGATTATTAAAATGTGAAGTTTTAAAATATTTTAATGAAGAAGCAATTAAAATGGGAGTTCTATAAATATTTAATTAAAATTTTAACGTGCATTAAGATTGGCGAACCGGCTGGTCGCCAAAGGCGGCTAGTAGTATGTAAAATGAAGTTTCCTGAAAGCATCTGTATGTTTGAAAGAGAAAAACTCGAGAAATACTTAACTGATATTGGAGATATTTGTACCAATTTGTAGGACATTTATTGGGGAAGGTTTTAGTGTATTAAAATCATATCAAAATAAATAAAAGGAGTTTTATAATAGCAATATTATTTATTTTCCTACTACGATTCGCGCATGCATAAAACAGAAGTATCTGTGCTCTGCACTTGTCTGCGCATGTGCGAAAACCTCAAACTGCGCATGCGCAAATAGCAAGAGCTGTGGTATGTATATGCGATACATTTCTTTGTTAACGTCTGATTTTAAACAGCAATTCAAAACTCATTATGCCCCCCAAAAATTAACCGATATTGAAGATATTGGTACCATTTTGTAGGGCATTTATTGGGAAAGGCATGAACATATCGCATTTTTACCTTTTTGACAGTCTAAATATTTCTGAATATGTGATATAAAAATTGTTTCGTAGTAATTTTTGATGATTTCTAAATATATTTTTATGTTTGTTTGATGTTGCGTGACATGCCCATGTCATATCAGGTGGAGGCTATACTTAAATTTAAAGCTAATTTTTCCTCTTGGATGTTATGCCATGGGCAACGCTGTGCAGGTACTGCTAGTATACTATAATTGAATGCTACACGATAAAACATGAAACACAGTATACATTCTAACAGTTTTTGGACGCAGTCGGTGAAAGTAAATAAAATGTCAGCTTACGTCAATACGCTATGACATTCGATACAAAATGTGTCACATTGCGCAAGAAAATCGGGGTGAAAACATTCCCGCGAGCAGATCTGATCCGATCCCCCCCCCCTCCATCCACCTCAAGCATTATCGTCTGTTTCTGCTCGCTTGCTCCAACGTATATAATCCACTAACTATGAATAGATACAGCTTGGCTAATTTTCAAACACTCGTTTTTTCGGTCGAGACACACATAACAAAAGATTTTTCCTCACTGAGAGAAATTTAAGTTCCTTTTATTTCAAAGTTAGAACTGCGTATCATTTTAAATTGTGTCCATCTGTTTTGATCTCACTGGTTGCCCTTAGATAAGAGGAAACTTCAAGTTATTATCTGCAAGCAGAAATTGGAAAATCTGATTCCCCTGATTTGCACGTTTGATAAGATCACTGTCCACACACATGTGCTTTCTTCCCTGTCGTAGAAAATGCATCTCTTTACAGTGAATTATGCATTCGGTATGAAAATGGAATTTTTATTCTTGAATGGATTTTAAAAATTCGGGTAAATTCTCGGGATTACGATTAAGACAGTCTTATAAACTGTTATATTGACAGATAAATCAGAATGAAGGATTTTTCAAAATTGGCAGCAGCTAGCACTTCTAAAATCATTTAAACGCATTACATTCGCGAAACACAAACATATGCCCACAAAACAAACATTTTGACTAATTTCTGGCCATAAAAATTGACTATTTTGAAATATTCGAAAGCGGTTTCGAAGAAAATCACTGAGCATTTAAACTAAGACGTCTATTTGAAATAACTCAATAAGAGCAATTTTTTATACGATATTTTCATTTTTTACTCTTTTATACAAAAGGGGAGGCATTGAAACAGTAAAAAATTCGACCTCGAGATGTGAATGAATCTTCAAGTTTCAGACCTTCTGGAGACCGGAGAAAGGGAAAAAAATTTATACTATGTCTGCATGTGAACAAGATTAACTCCAAAACGTAACGAGCTATAAGTTTAGTTAGATTAACGTCCCGTTTTAAAGCAACACTAGGGCTATTTTGGGACTGATCTCGTCATTTTGAACCGCGATCAGATGACTAGGATAACGCCTGAGTAGGTAACCCCCTCTACAAACTTCCACACCACACCAGCGGGAGGACGTTTGGTCCCGATGGATTTAATGTGCACTAGATCCGCTCACACGACGGAATCCGGTCTCCAACCTGAAGCCCTCCGTTTCCGAAGCCGAGACTGCCAGGTCACCGCGGCCCCGTAAACTGTTGAGAGAAGGTAAAATACACCTCTAGTTCTCTTGACTGTTAAACCTTATTATTATTCCTCCCTCCCTTTCTCTCAGTTCTGTTCATTCTCAACACTGTATTTCACATACATTTATTGTTGTATTCAATAAAAGAAGCTTCACATTGAAAATCAGTTCATTCTTTTTCTAATAGTACATGTTATGTAGAACCATTACAATTCTTATAAAAATTTCTACAATAAAATATACAAAATATTTTAGTTTTTTTTCCAAAAATAGCTAAATTTGAACTTACAATGCACATATCATAATTACAACGATTTAGGCGTAAGTAATACTTTTTTTTTCTCCCCCCCCCCCCAATTCTAACCATTTGAAATATTTTGTTCCTCTTCCGCTCTTATTTTACGTGGTAGTAGGGTTGCTTACTTAATTTACAATAAATCTAAACGCCACGAGTCGATTTAAATTTATCTAAGAATAACTTAAAAGTTATTTCTATTAGATCATGCTTTTTTTCTTTTCTTCTGTCTATTCTAAGAAACACAACCTTGTTGCCATTTCGTTTCAGAAGAGCTCTACAAGATTTAGCTATGAACTCAGGAAGAAATGAATCTGAGATGCATAATTGAAGCAAGAACAGAAATCCTAGAATTCAGAGCTAATTTTTTTTTTTAAATCTTTCTATGAATTATTAATTCACTATTTCACAGATTTTATTTAATTGAAGCATATAAAGTTTGCATACATTTCTAAGATCAAAATCTAAATGTAGGTAACAGCCTTAATATTGAAGTATGATTTAAATGCACTTTAATGTATAGGTTAATATAATTAAATTCTTATATTTTATGCGTAAAGAAAAAAAAAATATTGTTTGTGATTAAAAAATGTCACCTGAAAATTAGGTCCTCATAACCTTTAATTTCTAACACAATTACTCTTCATAACAGCATAAAATTGAGCTACAATTTAATTTCAGCTGGCAATATCTATTCACAACCGTGGATAATCCAAAAAATGCGAGTGAGGTATGACGAAAGCGCAAAAGGGTACAAAGCACGTGTACCGCCATGATAATTGTTATCTGAAAAGGCTGAGTGCTTCTAATCGATGAATCTCTGCTGACAAACATCACAAGCTCGAACGCATGGCCTTTGCATTATTACGCTTGTTGTTTATCAAACTTAGCAGCAAGACACATGCCTTGTCAGCCGCATTTCCGAAGATGATCCGCACATAAACGAAACCTTCTTCATTCGGCATTGATTTTCGATTCTAAACCAGCAGGAGGGGTCTCGACAAAACTTTTCCCAATAGAAGTGAATTCGTGGTTTAGACCCAATCCAATGAAAGCAAAATTTGATATGGAGCTGCCATTGTAGTCGCGAAACCACATACTTTTATATATTCAAGTCATTGCGTTTTTAAGTTATCACATTTGCAGGTTTCTGAAAGTGCAGACAGATAGACAGCACTTTATATCTCTTGTTGGATTAGGCTCGAAATTTGATAGATGTCTACAATATAGATATTAAATCTGTGCACCGTATCAAGTTCCTTTCGTTCTGTAGAAATTCGCGCGTATAACGTATATTCGTAACGTATTCGTATATAACGTATATTCTTGTCGCGTTAACGTATATTCGGGCAACCGAAAAGATTTGCACAAAATTTGATAGAAATCTATAAGTTTGGAGAAAAAAAACTATATACCATATTTCATCCGCCTGGCTCTAAGTGTTTTAGAGTTATCTTTGCCATAGATGGAGGGACACAATGGCAAAAATATATTTCTCCAACTCAGGGACGTCTGAAACGTGGAGATTCGTCAAAATCTCGAGTTCGAATTGTTTCGACTATTACAATACTTTCTCCATACTTAGTACACAAGAAAGTAAAAACGAAATAATAACAGAAAAGAATGACCGCCAAGAAGATCGAAGTTTTAAAAATATATTCACACAATGCATCTTCAGACACAGTATTTTCCCATAAAAATCAGTACCTCCAGTATTTATTTTAAAATTCTTGTGAAGTATTACATTTTGTATATTTCTAACCGATCGGAAAACTCAACAGGCCGATAAGAGGTACTATGGCTTATGATGAATTTCAAGTGTAAACTGTTTTTTGAAAAATGAAAAATTTCAAATGCTCGACAAATATCTAAAGTGACTTTAAAAATATATTATATATATATATATATATTTTCTTCAAGTTTGTGACCAAATGACTTCACTGAAAATATTGATACGAAATATATTTAAATCCCATTAGTTGCCTAAAAAATTTCGAATAAAGTAAGCTATAAATTATATAGTCGATAATAAATATTATTGTAATGTTTGTTCAATTTGAGAATGGTTAGTATTATTTTCACTTTCGCTGTTAACTATTACACCGGAAAAATAGACGGAAATCAATGCCATACGACGAAAACAAACTACGTTAGAACATCATCATAACAGTCTGAAATTAAGATCGAGTCTAGAAACAAGATATTGTGTATTTAAAATCATGAAGTTATTTTTATACATAAAAGGAAATAATTTTACTAAAAGGCAACTTACTTATTTACATACTGGAAACTGACGATTTTTTTTTTTTTTTTGCTTTTATATTATATATTAATTTTATTGTGTAAGTATTACAAAAGGTGGCTCTAGCAGGGTTCCAAAAATCAGGCCAGGGCAGCACTTCAATTCAAAAGCCAGTGAAGAAATAAAACACAGCTGATATCATTTACTTGAGGTTACAAGTGCAAGAAGTTTAAAAGCAGGATCAAGAAGTTGCACAAAAGGCATATTCGTTTCAGCAGGTCAGACGAAAAGAAAAGGATTTAAAATTATTTTTAAAAAATAACCTCCATTAAACAATGATTTTGCCCACAGCTCAACAGCCTTTTTATATCCAAAGTAAAGCCAATTTTGTATCTGGTGTAATAATGGCATTTAAAATGTAGTTAAACTTAACTTAAAAGCCGTTCAAGGTTGTTGTTTTTTTTAAGTCTCGATGCAAGCACGAAACCGACAGTGACTGAAATACTGAAGCAAACATCAAATTTTGTTTCAAAAATAAAAATAAAATACACTTTGTTTAGACTGACAGGTGGCCTTTAAGGCGCTTCTCGGAGCTTTGAATTTCATAGTTTATGTCTTATTTCAAAGCGTGCCGTCATAAGCATACTTCGTAGAATAAGAAAAAAACATGTCGCAATGGGAAATCTAGACATAAAAATTTACTCCACCAACAATAAGCGATGTGAAGTCAACAGTAACTCGACCGTAAAATACAAATAGAGTAGGAAACTGTTTATAGCTGAATTTAACTAGACGCATATATCGTTACTGGACAAAAGTAAGCATTCGCTGTAAATTAGATTTATATACCACTCCCTCAAGTGTTTATTATCGAGCAAGTTACAAAATTATATGATGGGTCAGAAGTTTCCAAACATGTTTCATTGGCAAAATCTAAAAGTGAAGGAAAAAAAAATTAACCTGTCATTAATGTCAGAAAAGATTTTGTTCTTTATCATTAAATTTCAACTATAAAACTGCCTGGCACATTTGTATCTGAGCAGAAACTTTTATAGAGTTTCAGCAATACTATGAAATTTCAAGGAATCAGTGTCAATAAACATGGCATTTTAACTGATGGTGTAGCGAGGCAGAAGGGGGGGGGGGGTAAACAGTTTTCTGAGCGTCTTATCTGAGTTGTTGGATAACTTTAGCCCAATAAAAGCTGAAACTACTCATAATACACAGCTTAACATTTCACAAGAGTTTGATTTAGCTATTAAAATTATAAATTGACAGTAAATGGATGATTTTATAGCTTTAAGTTTTTGAGCTCGCATTTTACAACTACATTGCGTGTGACAAGAAAAATAATACAATAAAAAAGTTTATTATAAGTGAGATAGATTGAAGGACAAATACACTTTATGAAAAAAATGTGATACAAGAGTTGTCATGCACAGATTGTAATGGCTGATACAATCAACCCAGAAGAAAATAAAGCAGTTACTTAAAATATCAATATACTCGGATTTCAGATTTAAAATCGCTTTTATCATTTTTTTAAAAAAATTTATTCCAAAAAGCAGACTACTCTGTATTGCTCGATCTTTTTCGGGTCAAAACCTTCAGAAAAAAAAGATGGTATAAGATAAGAGTCTATAGAGGATAATCATGAAGTCTTTTCTCGAATGCAAAATATTATTGTAAAAAAATTATTATAATTTCGCACAAGATTATGCTGATGTATTATTGTTAAGACGTTTGTAAGGTTTCTAATAAAACCACTTACGTTAGTAAATTTCAATGTAAGCACCTTGGTAATTCGAAGAATGTCAAAGCAATAATCATATTCTCATCAAGTCTGTCCAACATTTTAACTGCCACAATAGATACAGCATCTGTGATTCTAATTTTGTGTGCATTAATATTTTCAACTGGCACAGCAAACACTCTGTCCTTTATATAATTCCAAAATCGACATTGAACAGTAATGGCCTACTTGAATTCAAGTAAAAATAGAACACAGTGAACTTTTACTTTCCTTTACGACATTTTGATAATAATCGAATGTGAAATCACTATTTCTGTATTAGTTGCGCTAGATAGGATTTAAAAAAAAAATTAAAAAAAATTAAGAACACGACAATCCCATGTAAAAATTTTATAATATATTCATTGGTTCTTTTGCAATAATATTTTATCATTATCACCATCTTGTATTATTGACAGAGTAATAAATAAATTTTAATAAAATAGTTTACAAACATGTAATAATTTTCTTTCATCCGATTTTATCGTATGCAAATTTAATAATTAGAAAGCGGGGATTTTTCAGAACCCCTCGTAATTTTTGGAAATTAGTGTAGGAAGTAGGCGAGATTTCCAAAACTTTTTAAATGTTCTTGTGGCACTTGATAATAAGTTGAAATAAAGACACCTATCTCAAATATTCTAAGAATCAAGCGGGTTAGTAAACCTGAGTTAAATATATATTTCATATTAAAAAATTAAGTGTCACCAGGTCAGTAAATCAAATAAGAACAATATGGATCTGATTTCATAATAATTCATATAGCTATGAGAGAATTCATATAGTTTCATTATAATTCATATAGTTAACATTTAAAAACTTTCTGACATACATCAATCCATCCATTGAGATGAGATTCATTTAATTCTATTAACAAATATTTTTTATTAAAAGTACGCAAAAATTTTCAACTCTGAAGAATCTTAAAGACAACTTTTATCGACAAAATGGAATATATTATTTTCGATACTTCATTCATGAATATCATGAATCACTGACTTAATCATTTTTAATTCCTTATTTGTTTTAAATATGTCTACCAAAAAACAATGCTAAAGACAAAAAAAAAAAAAAAAAAAAAAAAAAAAAAAAAAAAAAGGCATTTGCATATTTAAATTGGATGTATTTTCGATTCAACTCGGATCGAATTGGGCTTCAAAAATTATGGTTGGTTGATTGATTGTGGTTTAATGGTGCGAAATGCGTTTGAAATTCAAAGCATATGCGCATCAATTCAATATGAATTTGATTGATTACTACGGCAATCAGTTCAAAAGACGGCATAACGATAAGCCAAATACAACTACGCATACTCAAACTCTTTTTTCCTCAAGTAATATTTGAGCGCCTTTCAAAATTAATAGTTGCGGTCCTTTGATGTGAATTACATGAACAGGAACTGATTCGATTATAAACCTCTGAAGTTCCAAAAAGGCGTCCCATTTTAACTATTAAATATTTTCCCTCTGCGATGACAAAGCGTTTCAGATTTTGCCCACAAATTATTCTTATGTATACCTTTTTTCTATGCTGGCAGTATTGGATCGTTCTTTGACTGAACAAATTTCTTTAAAATTGCATTTTCAAAATCCCCTATAAACCCTGAATGCTTGAATAAAACCAGAGAAGAAAAAAAATCGATCACAGCAGCTTCGTTGTCTCGAAACAAAAAGGAATATATTTCTTGGATCTAATGATGTGTGAAATACTCTTGGAATGACGTAAATATCAGAATCAGATAAATGGTTTCGTCGCATTTATTTCATAAAACATTTTACCTCATTTCCGAGGAAGCAAAACTTTGAATTTGCTTGTCGAATTTAGGTCAATTTTACAAAGAAAACAAAAGTTAAATTATGTTTAAAATAAAAAAATTAAAGTTCAATACATTCGCAATAGCATTAACAGTTATTTCGATTAATGTAGAAAAAGCTGTCAGCGCGGTGATAACAAAATGACACTGAATAAAATAACCATTATAACCATATTTATCTTATCACCAAGCATAATCGTTAAAAGCAAAATTCTTAATAAAGAAATGGAATCTCGCTTATAAATATTATTTTGAAATTGGCTCAGAAATAGTAAACATACTAAACCCAAAAAGATACTATATACATAAATTTAAATTTAATAATTTTCGAAGTTCAAAACCATTAAAGAAATTATGAATTAATTAATGAAAAATATCAAAATATTAACAAAAACAAAATTTATTATGAAAAACTTTAATATTTGTGACAAAGAAATTTTGGAACGATTATTCTCAAAGGCAATCTCAAAATTATTTTATGCAATTTTGTGTTGATATATTTTTTTTTATATATAACATTGTCTATATTATACGTTACAGATAATCCATCCAATAAAACAAGATGAAATTTGAGATCTATGGAGCTTAGTCAATATAAATCTAAAACAAAGGACTATGTCGTTCTCTTGTAAGTAGCAGCAGACCCTATAAGGACAGGCGCTATTTAACGTAAATAAAAACAAGGCATTATCAGACACCGTGAATGACCTGTAATCGCGATTAATCAGATACGAGAAAACATACACAAAATAATAATAATAATAATAATATGTCCCCCTGTGCTTTTTCATTATCTTGTGTAACCATGCTTTCTCACAACGTGGTATGGAAAGAGAGGTATTTGAAATGTGGTCATGTGGATTCAATAAGTGGAGAAAAAAAAAAAAAACCCTGGCAGCTAAAGCACACACTCGAAGCTCTGTTTATTAATCGTCCACTTAACACATACGTATTGAGGTCTTGATCCCAATTCCGCCGCTGTGTCAGGTCCCCCTTTCATCAAAACGCCGAGGTCGAAAGAAGGGTTTCCGTTGCTTTTGGAAAACCCGCGTGGTTTGTCACGTATTTCGGAATGAGAAATCTCAACTTTTTTTTCTTTTAATGTTTTAAAAAAAATGAATGACAACAGTTAAACATGGCAGGCGGCAATAGAAATATGGGCGTGCCAACTAACTACCCATGTATAAATCTTCCGAATTTAAATCTTGGTATCTTCGTTTGTTTTTCTATCAAAGATAAGATTTCAGTAATTAGGCCAAAGCCAAACTTTCAAGTGCACTAATAAAAAAAAAAAAGAAAGTTATATTAAGCATCTCAGCATACAGCATCTGACTTTACCATGGTAAAGAACAGTACATGATTTTAATGGTAAAGTACAGATGATCATTGTACTTTACACCATAGCAAAATGCACTAATTTATCTAATAAATCAATTCTGCCAAATCTGTGATAAGCGAACACTCAAATATGTAATGGCCATTCCGGAATATTTTTTCTAAAAAATAACTAATAATGAAGGAAAATAAATAGGAGGGGAGTAAAAGACTAGTAAATAATGAATGTTAAGTTCTGCTTTAAGTACTATTAATTGGTAAATCGAAAGTTCCAATTAAAAGAGAACAGATTTCTTTAATCGGATTAGTATTAAATCAAAGAAAAAAATACTTACAATTTTTTATTGCACAAATATGGTAGAATTTATAGTTTTTAACCATTTTGACGTTTTTAAAGTATATTTAATTATAGTATTTTTATAACAACTATTTTTTCACAAATTGAAATCACGCAAGAATAAAAACAATGGTAATTATCACAATTTTAAATATTTTTAAAAGATAAATATTTATTGAAAATAAACAATAAATGACAAAATGCTTATTTTTAAGATCCATAATTTTTATTCGAATATTTCTTTCACTGAAACGAATCCAATAAAATACAATGAATGCTACAAATATTAATATAACCTGAAAAGTTACATAATTTATTGCTTCAAATAAATAAAACTAAACATAAGAAAGGCAATTCAGATTATCTAAGAAAGGCACTTCAGTTTATTGGGTTAAATCTGACCTTTTTTTCTATTTTTATTAATTAAAAACAAGTCATTTATATAAAAAAAAATCTTAAACTGTAAGATTTTTTTAACAAAATAGCTATTAAAATATATCTTAAAAAAAAACTTTCAAGGAAGTTTCTTTCTTTAACTTTTAGGATGTTAAAAGAATGATTTAAATTTCTAAAATGAAAGAAGGAAAATCAGCATTACGAATTTTTTTTTACAAATTCATTTCAGGTCCAAAGAAACTTCATATTAAAATAGTGCCCAATAGTATTAATTCAGTAAAAAGTTTAAAGTTAAATGGGCTAGACTAAAAAAATTTGATACACAAACCAATTTTTCGCCAAACTGCAATTTTTTAAAGGTAAATATGCAATATAAATGTATTCTTTAGTTAATAATTGGCGAGTTTACAACTTTGACACGATCTAGCAGATACTGGAGAAAACTGTAAGTCGCGTTTTTCAGTTTTAATGTTAAAATGAAATCATAGAATTTTTTCTAAATTTCTTTTAGAAGGAGGTAAACAAACAAATAGCTCTATAATATGTAGATATCAGCAAAAAAACGGGTACAAATATATTTAAAGACTTAATCGCCAACAATTCTCATATTACAGAAACCCTCTCTTAACTCTCATATTACAAAGCAAAAACGTCTTAATTTTATAAATCAGTTTAATTACACTGGCGATTTTGCGGCGAACTTTTGCAACAAACTCAGTAGAATTCTCTGCAGTCCATAAGCTGACACCTTATTACTAAGGTACGGCGGCCTCAAATTCCTGTCAAAGTCGCATTATTTCAAAAAGTGATAATCTATCGGGAAAAAAAAAACGCAGACAAATTATTTTTTTTAAAAAAAAAAAGAATGTTCCTAACAGAAACATCTAAAAAATTGAATGAGATACAATCGTTTCGACTTAAGTTCAGAAAAATAAAATATGCAGTATTTCTGTAAATATGAACAAAACATACAATCATTAAAAGGTGAAGGAGGAATCGCACGAATGTAAAACTGTTGTCTTATTTACTGACAGTGAGCTTTAATCAATTCTTGGTGATCCGAACTACTTTTCGCCACGCAAACGCCTCAGACATAATAAGTTTCTGAAAACTCGAAACTTATCAGTGTGAATGGAATAATGGGAAACAAAGATATACCGAACAGCAGACTTCCAGTTTTTCTTTATCAGGACAGAGAAATCAGTCAACTTTGCAAAAGATTAGCTTCCCCATTTCCAAAAAAAGTTGCGCATGAGAGGAGTTTTAAAAAGAAAAAAACCGCAGACAATGTTGAGTAAGCCAATAAATGAAAATTCCAGATCACAATCTATGCATAATTTTTAAAAAGTGGAATAAGAATTAAAATTACAACAAAGCTGCGCCTGTTTCTTTATTTGTGATTAGTGATACATGGTCGAGAGATAATGGTAGGATAAATAAAACATTTATGAAAAGCGATGATGAGTAATTTATAAATAAAGAAATGCAAGAAATATGAAACAAACACAAAGAAACTGAAGAATAAATTTCAAGCTGCTATGTACTAACATGAATGTTGACAGACACATGCTAAGATTGTAAATTTCACCATATCGTTCCACAAAATATTTTAAAATTCTACCATATCCAGGCCATCTAAACAAAATTTACCATTTCGAAGTTTCTATCCCCCGTTAAATATTTGAATAATAGTACAGGGCCATTAAGTTCCGAAAATTACCCCAGATTCATAACGAGTTACTTCAAACGGCAGCAAATGATTCGACTATGACCAGCTCTAGAAAAAGATTCTACAGACTCTACAGCTCTAAGAAAGACCAATTTCTACATACATTTCCCGTCCGTAAAGAATTCACTTTGTTACCAATCTGGTGGATTAAAATTGCTCAAAATTATTCCTGTTTCGGCCTTAGATAGCTACAATGAACTACACACGTGAAATTGCTGGATTTTTTTCAAAAATAATTAATCAAAATATTTAATTCAGTCCCCATAAAAAGGTAAGTAAAAGGCACGTGCTACGCAAATTCATTCAAGTTCTCTATTCCCCCTAAATAATCAAAATATTATTTTCTATTAATAATTATATCATAAAAATATTAATTTAACAACTATACCAAATTTCATAACGTTAAAACTTTATGCGCTCGTCTAAAATAGTTTCAATTAATTTTAATCTTCGCTGAAACTTATAAACTATAATTGCTATTCTAGATTATGTGGAGGTGCTCGTGACCACTTTGTCACGCCACTGAACTCCGAAACATCACGATGTTGCCGTTGCCGTACAGAGCCCAATTCCGTTCTGATTCTGGCATATTTGGTAGCAAGACTCCCAGAAACAAAAGCCTCAAAAAGTGCATCTTTTCAATATCTTATTTCTATGCATTCAAGTCGTACGCAATCAATACGCTCCTAATCGAAATTACAAAGCCAAACTATATTAGTCAAATAAAACGGTCATACATAAGCGTTAAACATAATTACAACATTTAAAATTTTTAACAAACGACGATATGAGTGAATATTTCTTTAAACAATGTCGACGCCATTGGTTCCGAGTCATTTTTGAAACGCTTAAATAAACGATATTAAATAATTTATTCCGGTAAATGTAATGTAAATATCCATTTACTAAGCTTAAGATAAATTGATAATCCAAATCGCTAAAACCGGTGCCTAGTGAGCGAAATAAACCAATATTTTTTTTTAATACCAGTAGTAGGAAAAAAGTAAATATTATTTTTAAAAAAAGTTCTTGAAATAACATTCAACTGGGAAAGGTCAGTCGATTCAACGAGGAAATAAATTACTGTTAAAAAGTAGGCGTCGAAATAAAAAATTAGCATATCTGCCAACTACAAAATTCCACGAAGTTCAAAGCAGAAATACAGTACAGCCTCGCTTAAAGAACATAATCCCTTCTCGTCTCCTATATAATATGAACCACTCTTTAAATTAAACATTTTTTTCCCCACAGGAATCCATGTAAAATAGGGCAATATGATCTCTACCGACAAAAATACTCGGACAAATTTATAATTTATTAAATATAATTAATGCTTTTTTTTACAAGAAAGTTGACTAAAACAAAAGTTGACATTGGCAAAAATGAGACATAGGAAAGCAACTTTCGAACGGTCTATTACCTTTACGGATATGGTCGTAAATCTGCCAACTGACTCATTGTTGGACCATCCTCGCCTTGGACGGCAACCGGGAGCTTCCCGCAAATTGTCAGCAAAATGAACATTTATCAAAGAACCCCCAGAAAACCAAAAAAGAGAAAAACCACACTCAAGGCGGGCACAGGTTATCGAAACAGGGCCTTAAAACTGCCTGATTAGGGCGATGCTACACAACAACCGATGCAAAAATTTCCCATGCTTTCAGCAGCTCCTTTCTTTCACTGGATGGGTGTAGCAGATATTGTTTGTTTCTCTTCTAATCAAATCTCATCCACAAATTTCTACCGTGGCACAGAATGCAGCTTCATACGCTCTTCGGTAGTTCTGGCTATGTTCTTTATTATCTCATCGATTTCTTCGTTATCCACTTCTAGTTTCATAATCTTGGTCAGAAACATAATCTCGTGGATTAAAACTTCACAGAAATTTGCTAAAATTCTTCGGAGTCGCGTTCGACAACGCCATCCGGTCTAAGCTTCTTTCGTGCAGAAATAAGGATTATCTTCATACAAACGACCAACATAAAACCGAGATAAAGACCAATCCTGCATCTCCTCCAATCCATGTTTCCTCGTTCTACGAAACATTATTCGATAATTTTTTTTTTAACATTCTGTTTTGCTTTTGCGAAACACCCGTTACGAGAACTGCTCGTTCAAAGCGTGGTCTGACAGTATTACGGTGGTAAACCAGTACGCGAATTCGGATATTCAATCAATTGAAATATATGAGAAGGGGGGCTGAAACTGAACAATGAATGGTAAGACAATATTCTTTAAAGATCTGATGAAAGAAAGTTGTATAATGACTTCTCTAGATTGCAGTTCCTCCAAAATAATTTGCTTTCAGACAGATAAGATGATGTGAGCGTAAAAACGAAAACAAGTAACTGCATGTCGATTTCAGTGACCTTGGTGCGACGTAAACAAAAACAATGCTGCTCGTTTTTTTTTTTTTTTTGGGGGGGGGGGGGTTACGTCTCTTTTCCAATTTCGCAATATTTCTCAGTATAATTTTGAAGTTTTTTTTTTTTTTTTTCAACCATACAACCATACATTTGGATTTTGCGGGGAAAATTTATATATTTTGCTCTGGAAAAAACTAACTGAAGGAAATGGAGATTTTATTAAATGGGTACATATTTAACATTAATTTCTCGACGGATTATTTAATTTTATGAATTCAAAGAAAGAGGGAATGTAATGTTTTCCCGCTCACTTTTTTTTTTTACGAGTCGGATTTAATAATTCAAACAACATTCAAAGCAAAAATAAATTCTTTTAACAAATTCTTTTCTTTCAATAAATTAGTATTGAAAATACGAAAATGAACGACTTTAAAATTACGTATTGACCAGCACTTCAAATCACACATTTCATTTGAACAGTGAAATGAAAGAATTGTATTCTTGCTGATACAAGTCAATATATATATATATATTTTTTTAAATGGTAATTTATAGTTCTCCTTACCATTTGATGTATAAAACTTAATTGATTCTAGCATTTAATATGAACCGAGTTTACAGAGACATGGTTTTTAACATATTCAAACTTCACTAAAGAATGCTTTCAGGGTGTATCAACTTTTCTTCAATATACTATAAGCTATCGTGTATCGACGACAATGGACGTCTGATTCACTTCATTAATTAGATTAAATAAGCTTCTTATTTCTTCCTCTCCACATTCTGTGTCAAGTTGAAAGGAAAGGAAAGGAAAATCTCAGTCTAAGGGAGGGGAGGGGGGGGAGACATTATACCCAAAATGCATTAACAAACGAATTCAAAATTCAGCCCTGGTGTCTTTTAAAGTAATAGAAAATGTGAGATCTGTCTTCATAAACCCTGAATATTTTTATCGATTATTGCCAACCATCTGAAAAGAGATCGTTGAAAGTAAACTCTCTTTCATACTTACTGTTCGTTTCAGTATTCTGAGACGACCCCTTTTCTACAACTCTATCTTACTAAGGGGTGAGACACGGAATTATGAGTGCATTGCCGAAATTCGTCTTAGACCTTGATTCCCAACCTATTAGATAATCTTTCGTTCCATTTCTTTTCTCCACGTGTATGTGAGTATCGTATCGTTCTTGACGTTATTATTTTAATTCAGTCTGCGAGACATCCGAGTTTACCTTATTGTTAAATGTAAACATCTCTCCCTTTCAACTTTCCTCTCACCCCTATTTTGATGAATTGAACCCATTCTGGCGCATGCACAAATGTTTTAGAATCCGTTGTCAAACCTTAGTAATCTTATATCTAGTATCGAATGATCACGAAATCATTAGAACATGTGGAATTCAACAAAAATTCATCGTGGGCAAGATAAAAAAAATGACATCATTATCTTGGTATTTTATTTGTATTTTCCCCCCATTAACCATGACAATGAAGACATAAAAGGAAACAACCACCACCACAAAAGAAAAAAAAGAGCCAAAACCACTCAGAAATAAATAAATCTCATCAAATGAATCTATACTTCAAAAGAAAACAGCTGCTGCCTTAAAGACCTCCTTTTTTGATAGCTCATTCAGTTAATGATGGTCGCAGTGATGACAAACCGCATGAAGAGAGTTGACAGAAAACGTGGTTCCAGAGGAGTTTCTTTCATACAAAAACAAAATCAAATCCATCCTCTTTCAAATGACGCAGCTCATCAAAGAGTCAGCAAATTATTTAAAACGCAGATGCAGGAGGATGAAAAAATCTTCAGTGTAAATGTAATGGGGAAAATGACGACAGTGAAAAAATGATGTTGAAATGCACCCTCATTGTTCAGCGCGCACAGAAAGGGAGAATGCACGGATCAGATACCTTATGCATAAATAACGACAGCATCTCATGTGCGAAAATTGGACGCAAATAATTTCGGTAAACCCGTGGAAGATGGATGACGATTTAGCGTCTCGATTGTTGCTCTTTCTTTTCATTACATAGGGTCCCCTATGAAATCGACACTAAGGTCATGGACAAAAATGTTCCAGCAGATCTAGTACAATCTTCGTAAAAAAAAAAAAAAAAAAAAAAAAAAAAGCGTCAAACGTAGAAAACTTTTTTACCGAAATCTGCTGTATATACAATACACTTCCGATTATGTGGTTCCCGACTACACTTCCGTACTGACCGACCTGGTGTTTTTTTTAATCGTAATTAAATGAGGAAGGCAAGGAAGGCTATTAAGGATGTATATTATGACATCTATTAAAGTCTATTTCAAAATCTAAAAATTGTAAGTTTTGACTCTTATCTTCGGGTTACTTTTTCATATCTGTGTAATCATTTATCAGTGAAAAATAAAATCAGTTTAAATCAATTTTCTTCAGAACTAAGCCTACGATTTACGTTCATGTTTTGTTTACGTACTTGCATTTAAGTTGGGCATTACAGAATTTATGTTAAAATGTGAACAGTTTATAAGCTTTAACTTACTTTTTCTCTATTTCTTGAAACGTGCAGTGCAGTATATAAACCTATATAAACTACCAATACAGAGCCTTCTGTTTAACTCGACACGTTATTGGCAACTATTTATATGATTTACCGGGCCGCGGCCGCGTTCACATTTTACGTAGCTTTAGATAAATGGGAGGGCATAGAACTCAATCTGAATGAGAAATACTTATTGTAAGAGTTTTGGTATGAAAACTTTTGTCTTCTGGTATTAATGGGCAAAGAAATACGCTCATAGAACTCGGGCCAGACCGGCTTTTTTTGTTATCCGGAAAGTCCTTCAGCCACATTAGGCCGGATACTCGGGAGTTTATTGTAATTACAATTGATACCAATTTTAAAATAACATGGTAAGACATTAAACACTGATTTAATAAAGTACATTTTGCACTTCAACTATCAAACTATTGCTATAATTTTCAACAACAGAATCTTAAAGAGTATGGATAAATTTATTTCAGGCTTCATTTAACTGAACTAATGTCTTGTTTTAAATTTATCACGAAAATTTGGAACGACCAGACTGATTTCGAGGACAATACCTGACAGGCTTCTTTCAATTTTTCCATATCACGTCAACATAAGTTTCCAACATAAGTCAACGGGCCCATATATATACCGGATCTTCAGTTGAATCAAGTTTCGAACCCGCGATTTCTCCAATTCTGAAGCCCATAAACCTTACAAGGTCAATGCGACCTTATTTATGAAAGGAAATCACAAATCTTAATCTAATGTTTACTAAAGCTTAAAAGTTGCATTAGTGGGCAGTATGAATTGCTTGGTTTACAAAGAGTGTCGGACTCTACCTACAAACTCTTATGCTCCTATAAAAACAATTTCTGCGACAAACCAAGAGGTCAAAAACGCTATAGGGTATAGTTATTGGGGAATCACTGCCAGTAAAATATGCAAATGAGGAGGAGTTGTATACCAGATTAAGTATACAACTCTGATTTAATAGAATATAAATTCATATAGACGTCGACAACAGAACTTTCAGACCTTCCTCCTCCTCCATCATATCAACGAAAATCTTTGGAGTGTTCAAAGAACTCGTCATTCGAAACGTGAAGTTATTCATGCTAATGCAAATTTGTATTCCATTAACCCTTTCGTATAATACAATTATGAGCCTGAATCGAGCACCGAGTTACTGAATTTTTACTTTTAAATGCACGATTAAGAAAAAGCAATTTAAAATTCAAAAATGAATGAAAAACTTTATCTCCAATGCTCTTATATTATAGGAAAATAATTTTAAATGTCCCAAAAAGGTTATGTCATCTAATTAGGAAGTTAAAATCGTAGGTCAAAGGGTTAAACTGATTTGTATACTTTATATGGAGTATCCTTGTTTGTTTTTATTTGATTTACTGATAAACAGATTTTATAAGGTTTGAGTTCTTTCTGTTCTTTTTTTTTAATCCGATGTTCTATTGCAAAAGCTATTTGTCTTGATATGTATGATCACCTGTAAGAGTTTGCCGAAGTTTCAGATTTCCCTGCATGCATATCATATAGTATAAAATCTTCGTTTGTATTGATTTCTAAAGTTCATGTAAAGCGTTAAGCATTAATAATCCTTTGACTACCAACGAGACATTTACATCCCACTAACTTTTTTAAATCAACTTAAAAAGTTCTAAGGAAAAGTAGTTTTTTTTGGTGGAGGGAGGGTATATTCGGAAGTTTAAAAGCATCTGAAAAAAAAATCGAATAAATTTGTCTAATACAGAAGCTTATTATTTTCATTTTCTATACGATTGCAGAGAAAAAGATTTTAAAAAATTGATAGTCAAAAGGTTAAAAAGTTCTTTCTTATGGAGGTCTCCATTTTGACGAGAAAATTCAAATAACTCGAATTAAGAGTTATGTAGCATGCAAATAAATAAAAAAAAAACCTCATACATCTGAAAAAAAATCTTGGATTGAGCACATCAAAAATAAATTGCTTATTACTACGCTGCAAATAAAAAGGGCGTTCACAAAAGCAGTCAAATTCAAAAGACACAAATACAGATTAAGTACATTTCGGAATGGAGGAGCACGAGGTTATCTCCGAAAACATATAATTAGAACACCTGCGAATCTTTTGAATGTGGCAGAATGACAAAGAACCGTGACTCAGAGAAAGAAAAAAAACATTTCCCGAAACACACCGCCTGGAAGATAATTATGCAGAAGAAGGAATTTTTAAAAAATTAAAGCAATGACACCGTGACCTTATCCTCCGTAGATTTTGACACCAACTCAAGAGTTTGTCACCGGGAGTCGTGGGCACAATAAAATTTCGGGTGGGAAGGATAGACCAGGAAATAAAAATAAAACAGCATCTATCAACAGTTTCGGCTGTATTTTTCTTATTTATCTGGAAAGTTGTGGTGAAATTAGGTACACTTTGCATCAAGGCTTGAGATAACAGTCGTAAGTGCATTTCCATCAATTGAGCGTGAGAATTGCTGGCAAGTATTTTTCTCCACTAATTTAACTTTAATCAAAGGCAACGTCGTGATGTTTCCGAGTTCCAACGGTGTGACAAAGTGGTCACGAGCACCTCTACATCATAGTTTGGAATAGCTACTTTAATTTGTAAGTTTAGGGAAAGATTAAAATGAATTGAAAGTAGTTTAGACGAGACATAATGCTTTAACGTCATGAAATTTGGCACAATTATTAAATTAATATTTTTATGATATAATTATAAATATAAAATATTTTGATTATTTAGGGGGGGAATAGAACTTTAATGGAATTCTGTTGCACGTGCTTTCTACTATGTGGGACTGATAATTTTTATAAAATAACTATTTTGATTATTTTATAAAAATTCCAGAAATTTCACGTGTGTAGCTAGCTCATCGTAGCTATTTAAGGCCGAAACAGAAATAATTTTAAGATTTTAATCCATCAGATAGGCAACAGAGTTAATGAATTCTCAGTCTTTATACGGAACGGGAAATTTATGTAAAAATTGTCTTTGCTGCCCTATGTCTTTTCCTAGAGTTGGACACAGCCGGATCACATGCTGGCATCTGAAGTAACTCGTAACGGATCTGAGGTAATTTTTTTGAAGAACTTAATTGACGTTCTTTTGATAAATTTCGAAACATGTTCAATTTGGAGGTCATCATGAAGTATTTTCCTTCTGACATACCAGGGTGCATTAACAATCTTCATCAGATGTTTATTTTGAAGAACTTGCAACTTCTTAATGTCTTGGACAGAATCAAAGATATTATAGCAAAACCGCAAGAAGGGTCCGGCGTTGTTAAATTTTTATCAACGCTACTACCTTACTAGTCTACTACCTTAAAATCATCTCAAAATATCTCAACACTTTAAAATGCTCAGGACCGAATAAACAAAAATTTACTCTTTTGACCTTCTATCTGTATAATAATAAAATTGACTTGTTAAACTATCCCTCAACTTTTAATGCCATAAATTTTGAGACACCAAATATGAAGGTTTATTTTACGTAGCTATCATCATTTTACTTTTTTTCGAATTACTGATTGTGATTGGACATCTATTTTAAGAATCAGTCACGATTTTCCACATTTTATAACGCATAGCGAATAAACCCAGCTACTGCACACAATAGTAAAGACGCACACGTTTTTCATGCAAATAACAGTCAAGCGTTATAAAATTGGGATTTTCCCACCTTTACTCTACTACCTGCAAAGCGGCAACTTGAATTTTTTATATTAAAATTCATCTAATGAAACACTATTTACTCGAAAGCTACAATTATAGGTGGCAAACATTTAATGCTAAAAATACTCCGTCAACTGAAACCAGAATTTTACTTAATTAGCGAAGTCGCAATTTTAGAAATTCGAGAGCAAAAAGGATAGGTTAATGGAAATACTAGAAAATATATTTTTATCAATCTAATTTTAGTCAAAATATATTTTTGGTGCATTTATTAGCTATTTCTTTTTATTCACCATTATCTTCAGAAATTGAAGCTGATTTTAGATTATCATTATACCTTGTCATATATTTATTTTTTTATTTAATAATTACATTAATCATTATTTATCTATTTTAAGATGCGGGGGTTTTTCTCGAAAGCATCTGTTAGCTTCTTCGCAACTTTTCTTAGGAAAGGCATGGCGTTTTTCCTCAAAATCAGATATTTCAGTGTTTAGACTCAATTACGATGTATTTTGTCTCCATTGGGTGTTGTTCCTTTGGAACTTGAAAAAACAAAGGAAAAACTTTTACTAAGAAAACAGAGAAGCAACGCTTCTTTTCGTCAATGTGAATTGAAATGTTTGAAATTTCCTGCTTTTATGATGTTCATCTAAGGATTTCATATCCCACAGCACAAAAATGATGAAGCATAATTCGAAATATACATAATCTCAAATACTCGAAAAAGAAACTTGGAAGTTTCTAACAAAGATTAAATCAAAAAGGCGCCTCTAGATTGGCGATAAGCTGTTATCCTTATATTCGACCACGAACGATGAAATGACGCACAAACCGTTTAATTAAGTACTATTTTAACATATAATCTAAGACGAAAACGATAAGATTACTTTTTAAGATACTTCTAAGAGTGGATTTTTTTTTATATGAACATAATCTAATTCGCAGATTATCCAACTGCAATTATTCCACCCGCAGAGCATATTTAAATCAAAATTATTTACAATGTTTTTTACTAGGAGAGGACACGGAAAATTCAGTTCGGAATTAAATTTAGTTTAATGGTATTAAACATTTAAGTCTTTGTTAATTAAAATACTAAAACACATCAGCAAGACAATTCTGAAAAATAACGTTTTTAGTTATAGCTTATATATTATATTAATAAATTATTTTCCGTGTTCAGTAACCCAACGGCGTGATTGTTAGGGCTTCGCAGGTGAGAAGTGAGAGTTCGATCAAGATGAGTTTTATTATTTCTTTAATTTTTTCAAAATTATTTAAATTAACAATTTACAAATGTTTTAAATTAATTTTATTTATTTTTAAGCCAAAAATAAGTGTTTATCCACTTTATATTTGAATCATAATTTAATTTTCAAAAGAATAATTATAAATGTAGCTTTACGATTATAAATAAAATGTCACTTTAAAACAATTATAAATATTAACTTTTTTGGATTTTAATAGTGATTAATTATTTATTCTAACTCAACGAAATTGTATTCATATCAGATATTAAAAAGAGCTGTTGATTAAACGTCATCAAATATGTAAGCAAATATTCAAGATATTAATAAACAGAGTAAAGCAGGTGGTAAATTATTGAATGCATAAGCAGATGGTTCAAAATTTCACTGACCCTTTGAATTCGAACGAAACCTGAGGAAGCAAGAAAGCATTTTTGGAATGTTTTATTCGGTCTTTAATTAAGCATAAAATAAAATATTCTGAAATTCAATACTGCTCCTGAATATTAATCGTTAATTTTGCAAAAAAATTAAAGAATTAAAGTATTAAGAAAATAGATATTTACGCATAAAAATTAATAACATATTAATTAAAACTTTGTAAATTTTTAATTTAAATAGTTTTATTTCTATAAAAAATACCTGCATTTATAATTGTTCTTTTAAAAATTAAATTATAATTCAAATACTGGGAAAATAAACATTCCTTTTTACATGAAAAAAAATAATAAATATTTTTTTAAAAAATTGATAGAATGTTAATTTAAATAATTTTAAAAAATTAAAAGCAAAAAATAAATAAATACAAATAGAATTGAACTCTGGCTTTTCGATGAGGAACTGATTATCTCGACAACCAAATCTGAGTTACTGAACTCGAGAAGCATGTTAACTAGCACATATATAAGCTATGACAAAGTTTGAAGATTATTTTCTCAAAACTGTCTGGCTATTGCATTTTTTAATGAAGGAGCATCCTAAAAGTATACCATCATACTATTAAATCTCATTCCGAACTATGCTCTCTCTTTGTTAGATCGTTTCTGATTTACAGGTTTAGTAAAATGCGAGGAGAGGTTAAAAGAAGAAAGAAAAAAAAAAAAAAAAAGATTTTAGATGCCAATAGATTAGAATGAATCATTTTTTTTTTTTTTTGTTTATTTTATTTTATTTTGGATACTGGATCGCTTCAAAAACCTGGAACCAAATTAGGTCAAATGAGTGAATAATGTGAGGGCTTTTTACGTGGGATCCACGATATGCATCATAAGAACGTGAGTGGAAATTTTATGCATGCAAATACAGTGCATATATAGAAGAAACTACTAAATCTGAATGACAATTAATTATGATAGCAGCTAATTATATGGAGAACGATTACCTTAAGACATGTTTAACAACCGCTGTTTGAATGGGTATAAATATAATTAGAATTTCTAATCTAAAAAAAGAAATAGTTACGATGATATGCCACTGCGAAAACAGATTTGCCAATGTTAATGATCTTCATAGTTTTGAAATGAAAATGGTGCAATAAATGGTCATTATGGCAATTGGTTTTTTTTTTTTCTTTTTCCAAGTACTAAAAGCAAACCTTCTCAGAAGGTAGGAGCAGATGACAATCTCGAATAACATAATGTAGATTATTTAAGTATTTGTGCGATGAAACAGTGAAAAGAAGTTGAACGGAATTTAAAAAGAGAAACTGAAATGATGCTATTATTATATCAAATGATCATAAAATAACAGTCATAATTTGCTGTCTGTTTCAAATCTACAAAAGTTAAAACGCTTCTCAAAATGTCACACAAACACTGGAAATTTTGGAAGAGGATTTTCAAAAGGAGCTATACTGTCTAATATAATAAGAGAGATACCACCAAAAATATAATAATTACAGAACAATGAATTCTCAATACACCATTTTATAGCAGTTAATACATGCTGCACTAATCTAATCTGATAGATAATGTTATGATCCCACCGCTTATCATATCTTCCTCGAGATAAGGATTTTGTTAAGAGTAGTTTTAAACCCTACTCATTTACCACTTGTTTATTGGTTCAGAATAGTTAAAAGCTAATATAATTATTATAATTTGGAAAGATTTAAAAACTTACTTATGGAAAGGTTAGAAAGATTTTTAAAAATTGAGAATCAATGCGGATTTTTATGTTCATTGTTTACATATATATATTTTTATTTTTGTAAGTAACTTATTATTAAATTTTCTAGCTTTAAAATCCACACTCCCTTATTATTTTTTTAACCAAACATATATATTCTAAAATTGCTTTAAATTTGATTTTAATAATTATTCGATGCAACTTTGACAGGTAAAGAGCAACAATGTTTATTTAACATTCAGCATAGTGCAATACATCACTGATGGATATTTATACTATGAGCCTTGTACTAAAATGAGTTGCTACGAAATAATTAATAAATTTGATTTTGGAATAATAAGAAGATGGCTTAAATGACAAAAACATATATGAGAAAATTGGCAAATTGTTGGGAATTTGAGCAACGAAAGAATTCGAAAGTAAATTGTTCGAGCCTTTTAGCCAGTTACTAGGTCACTCCAGACAGCAAGTCGGCCGCACGATGCCATTTTCAGACAACAAAACTCTTTTACAAGGAACTCGTTCGACGAGGAAAAGAAACTGGTTCTCACAGTTGCGAAGAAAAGAATCGAATGAAGCAGCAACTGGACTAAATAATGCATTTAATTTCATCAAGTTTCCAAGCTTTCTTTCTTTTGCACTTTCTAAAATGGAATCTCGTTTTCCCATAGCAACGCGATCCGTATAAATCGTGACATCTGCTTCACGAGAACAAGTAATGGAGGAAAGAAATATCGTTTGCGTAGTTAAGAATAAAAATCGGCTGTAAAATAATGGAACTGATATGTATCAATTGAAATTTAGAAGACAGAATGAAGCATCTCCTAAAGACGTTATCAAAATTTATTATCTCTTAAGCTATGAATATAGAGAAAGGGTAAAAAAAAATTCTCTAAACCATCAACAACGTGGAATTAAAAAAGGAAATTATAATGTAGGAAAAAATTAAATTTGTCCTTTAAACGATAATTACAAAAGAAACAATAATGGGCAAGCGATGAGTGAAAGTAATGTCGAGAATTAAGAACATTTTAACCTTAAAACATCAAGGAACATTTCAAAGTTTTCTTCACTTCATGCTAGACAAAGTTTAAGAATATAGAAAATAAAAAAGAATTATTCTGAAACATTCATCCGTCATGTACCATATTAGTTCAGACTTTCACCCAGCTATTATTTTAAAATGTAATAAGGAAAATTAAAATATTTGGATTAGGTCTCAATAATAACAAATGGATATTTTTTTTTTCAGACAGGAATATCAAATTTTAAAAAATGAATACAATTCCTAAAATTTATAAACAGAAACAATGAATTTTGGCGATTCGTCTGCTGCTCTTTTATATTCTGCGTGCACACAATTATCGTTAGATAATAAACATATTGAAGTAAGCATGTAATTCAAAAGAGTAAAAAAAAAAAAAAAAATAAATAAATAAATAAAATAAATATTAAAGGGTGAATTTTAATGCAAAGTCACATGACTTGCTACAGTCGGTTGCATCGTTCATAAAGTTTTCTTTCAAAACATAATCCATTCTTTTAAACGTATACACATTTATAAAATCTTCATGAACACTCTCCTCTAAATTTTAGAGAATAAAGAGAGGTGGGGTGATTACGATTTCATAAATAACTCGCACAAGATTTATTTAGATTTGCATTCAATTCGTTATACATCCTAAACAAGGAATCAATTAAATGTCTGAATTAAATATATGCCCACAAGAATGAGAACAAAGGCACACAGTGAACCACATTCTTATAATGAATGATACCAGGTCATTCCTTCTTTCAGTAGCACGACAAACGCAACATTTTTTTCCAAGTAAAGTTCTTGACAAAATACCTTGCCTGAAACTTGCAAGGCAGGCAAGAGCAAGGCCAAAAAAATCTCAAGACCAGGCCAAGGCTTCATTAAGGACGACTAGTGATAAAACACAGTTAACACTGTAAGCTCTGCTTAAAGAGATCGTAGTGGGATCCAGGTAATCGGATAATTATTTATCGAGTCTAGTGGTGAAGCTTAAAAAAACGCATTTAGCACATGATTAAACTAGGAAAACACATTCGGTATTTATCTCGAATTTTAGAAGCTCAAATAATGAAATAGAGTCAGTTTACATTAACAATTTCCTCCGCTCCTTTTCTACGTAACCCTAAAGAAGATTTTTAATAGCTTTATGAAAATCACTCGTTCCATTAAAAACTCACTACTTAAGATATGAAAAGTAAAAGAAAAGAGTATTGTTGGAGTTTAATTTTGTCTAGCATTCATCACGCACATTTAAACGCTCGAAAACTGATCAATTTAACTGAAAAATTGACCAAAAAATTATTTAAGTATTTAGCAAAATTTAAGGATTGGAATCGAAGTATTTTGATGACAGTGAGCAGTTAATAACAACTACAATATAATTTATAGCATCTAAAGTAGTTAAGAACCTTATTTGCTGTAAAAGCCAAAGAAAGCCTTTAAAAGACAGACGCACAGTGACAGACTAATGTTCCCGACAAATACTAGAAGGAGGTGCTATCTACAATTCATCGCACTTCAATGACGCACACCATAAACAAGGAAGACGTAGGGAATCGAAGACACTTTTTCTTCAGCAACTTCAGCCAAAGAGGGTTTCTGCCAAACGTACCGCTGGATTCTGTCCAACATACACACGCACACACACACTTTTTTTTTCTTTGTATCATCCGCTCTCATCTCCTTCTCTACTATTAAGCATCGAAGAGGCATCTTATTTTGTTCCAACAATCA
The DNA here is from genome assembly GCF_947563725.1 of Argiope bruennichi. NCBI lineage: Eukaryota > Metazoa > Arthropoda > Arachnida > Araneae > Araneidae > Argiope > Argiope bruennichi. The sequence goes on along the minus strand of NC_079156.1, from coordinate 134,374,820 downwards.
CGATCGTACGCCAGTCTCGTTTAAGAGCAATTCGGAGTATCTCACAGAAACAGGTGGCACCAAAATAAAAATGGAAGGAAAACGACAAAGAAAGCACAAATTACATGCTGAAAAGAAGACTCCAAGAAAAAATAGGCAAATACAAAGGACGATACTGTCATTCAAATACTTGGAACGTAAATCACTTTTTGTAGCGAAATTACTCGATTCAGTTGGGAATGGAGTGGATAAGGAATCAAGAGAATAAATTAACAAATCTATATATATTTTGAACTCTAGAATCATTTCCATTGTAACAACACGTAAATTTCAGAAATTAGAAGGAAAAAAAATCAATATTTTAATATCTCCCTTTTTCTCCAAAATTCAACTCTAGCTTGAATGGCGAGATTAAACAGATGAAGCGAAGATCGGATTGGACTCCAAGATTAAAGGCAATCCACTTGTGAGTGCTACGTCATCAGTAGGTGGTTGTCACAAAAAAAAAAAAAAAAAAAAAAAAAAAGTGACAGGATCTGAAGTGAAATATTTATAATCTTACGTTAATATCTGTTCTTAATTTCTTGCTTTTGCAACTAATTTACACATATCGATACGTAATTGGAAACAACCAAAAATAAATGGCGCTTTTACCTTGCTTTTCTTATGGGAGTCAGCATATTGATTCTTCAAAGTTCTGTGGTTTATTTGCTATACCATCATTCAATTTGCGCCGAATGGACTTTTAAATAGTTATGGTTTACAGTGGAAAGTTAAAAGCTTTTCTAAAAATGACCATCAACTCTGGTATGTGACACCAAGGAAAAACAGTACGAGTAGTAAGTAAATCAATGTCTCAAAGAATCCAGAGAACTACAAGGTTACTGAAATTAAATTTTTGACATGAAATGACATGAAATTTGAATGACAGAGGCTCAAGATCATGTGCTCAAGACTTATTGGGAGAAAAAAATTAGAAGTAGTCATTGATATGTGGCGCTGCAGCAGCGAGGCGCATCATTTTTTAAAGACAAAATTGCTATACGATTTCCCTGGTTATGAACAACCTTTTTCTATCCAAAACAGTATGTTACACAATAGAATGCAATAAATCCACATTGATTCCACAAACATACCGAATAAAGCTGCCTTTCAGAAATGACAACATTGAGATAGGTCGGTTCTCCATCGGATATGTAGACGTTTCATTATTGTGATACCAAGAACAACCCATAAGAGTGCCAAGGAAGAAATTATGTAGAACTTTTTGTCGCGCTACAGCTCTCCATCGAGGACTTCTTGTGTTCTCTTTAAATAAATTTCGAGCGTATGATTTGGAAAATCTAGAGTCCAAATTTCGTGCCATTATGATCAATGTAAGAGTTGTACGCCTCTCTGACAAGGGGAAGTTTCATTTCGGCAAACCTATATTTACATAAATCAAGCGACATTACACATCGAAAATGAACGGAATAAGTAATTTGTCTCGGGCACTGTAATGCAAATTGCACCACTATCTGTCGCATATAGTCTACGAAAAATTAAATTTGGGAAATATGAATTGCGGGCCGATTGAAATAATATACGCTTCGTTGTTTACCACATTATACCCATTTATAAGTTCTGGGAGTAGAAAAGTATAGGATATAAATTAAAGATTAAAAAAAGGGGGGGGGGTCCAAATTAGATTTGAAATGTTTGAAATAATAAATCGGGATATTTTCTTGAATTTCAAAGGTTTTATTTAACTTGAAGGACTTTAACCACAAATATTCGAAGGAAACTGGAACGTAAATAGAAGAGGACCCCTTCGGCTGTTTCTTCTGAAGTTCACGCTTCGCTACGTTATGCCATAGGAAGTACACAGAGAATGTGCATCTAGATGAATGCAAATGACTGAAACCCATCAGCGTATCTGGCACAAACGGAGCGTAGGAATATGCCGTTCACCGTTTGCTTCCCGTTGGATCAACAAGCCGATCGAATGGTCCTCTTTCAAAAGGAAAGAAAGAAATCGAGGACGAAAGTTAATTTCGTCCCGCATGTTTCATTGACTCATTCGTTTGACATTTCAGTTTGAGGGAGTGCGATTGCGTAAATGGCTGGTGACACCAATCAATGAGGATGCGAAAAACTTTGGGTATCGAATTCTTAGATATGTCATTTGAGTTACTACAAATGGCTGCAGAAATAGGGGAAAATGAAGCATAACATTTTCTTTAAATAGCTATCGATGACTTCATCAAAAATTTAATCGAGATATACTCAAGCTGTTGGTCAGCTGAACAAATGTAATGTGATTCACATGGTGAATACAAATTAATGCTTCAATTTGGTTATAATAAAAAGCCATAAAGAATGGACTTCATAATATCGACTAAAAATAATTTAATCTAGAGTCCAATTTTCTACAATATATTAACCCCTTCACAGATTTATTTTCTTTACTATGAAATTACATGAAGTCTCCAATTTTAGAATGTTTTATCGTTTTGATTCATTTAAAAATTTATATATAACATTTGAAATATTTATTTATGAATAACTTAATTGATGTTTGAAAGAGTAAAAATGAGATAAATAGAGGCACGCATGGCGTACGTGCAAACCGGTTAAGGGGTTGAAGAGAAGTAATCTGATCTATAAAATATAACTACCTTAATCAAAATTATATCAAAAGTCGGGACTTGAATCCAGATCTAAAATTACTAAAGATCTTAAAAAGAAAATAAATTCACCTTAAAAGGACACCGAGAATTTCAAAACTAACTTATGATTTTTATTCAGATCTTTCTAACTTTCTTCAAATGATGAATCTGTACATTCAAAAATTGAATACAGAGATAATACATCCAATTTCGAACTGCAACAGATTTCAAGCTATTGAGTTAAATGAAACTTCATTGATCAAAAATCGAATGAAACTTGTACGGGGAATAAAATAAGAAGGTGCGTAGTTAGGATTCAACGTTGCTTCCGATTTCTTTCGCGCTTATAGAATTGCTAAAATTGTTTCATTTCAATTATGCTGAACTGGATAAAACTATAAAAAAGTAGTGCTCCATAAGATCAAGCAAGAGTCAATTTCATGGGTAGAGTTGAATGCGCTCAGTAAAGTCGAAATAATTTGGATTATTCTTAAGCTAGACAAAAAATTATTCAGTTGTATACCAAGACTAATGCACAAAAGAAATGAAAACATAGCGCGATCGGACAACTACTGATTCTTGAAAAAAAACTAAAAAGCTGTCGTTTTATTATGTTGATTCTAATCGTTGATGACACAGAACTCTGAAGTGACACCTAAATAAGGAGATGTTTCGAGAGATACCACCGACGTACTGTTTGATAGCCGATACCTGCTGTAACCGATTCCGCATGCGATATGTAAAAGCTGTGTGTGCACAGCTTCAGCGAGATCGTAAACAGAAACAGAACGCGTTCACAAAACCGAATTGCACCGAGAAGCGCTCATCATTTAAAATAAAGCCGCCTGAACACACAGCTTGTGGACTCCTGAAGAGCGTGGACAAAATCAGCTGGTATAAACTGCGTTTTAAAAATTAAACATACGGGTTCATTTAAAATCAAATAATGAGTTGCCAACAATAGAAAAGAACTAAATAGTCTATTGATCATGGTAAAAACTTGATCACAAATGAAAGTTTCACCTAGACGTAGCAAAACAATCGTCATTAAAAATAAGAATTTACAAAGGAAAGTACCCTTTACAACTTCAAAAACTTAAACCAAAAACTATAGTTAATACACTTTGTCCTCTTTCAGCTGAAAATTAATAATGATTCTGAGAATGCTGAAAATTAATCTAGTCTGGTTTGATGTGAATGCCTTTGAAAGAAGGTTTATGCCATACAGCCCAACACAATCCCCATATGTGCATTTATCTAATACATGCGATATTCACTGTATTATATCTATGTTAATTATACATCAAAAAGGATAATATTACATAATAATAATAGTCACAATTTTTAAAAAGTTTTTTTCCCCTCGTAATTTGAAATAAAGGTTTTATTCTCAAACATTTCTCGTTGTTTCCATCAACAACTTTCCAATTTTCTGTTTGGGTCGACCCATTTCGCATTTATGGTCTTTTACATCACTCAACGTTCTAAAAATTAACAGTTGCTGTTCAATCACCTGCCATTTTTTAACAGCTAATAATAGATAGAATGCAATAGGTTCAATCGAAATTCAGAGATTTAAAAATCCGCACAGGAAAACTCTTCATAACAAATGCTTCTTGCCCTTGCATCGAAAATGGACGATTTTCTTACCGTTTATGAATGTAAATAAACGCGATTTCAGATGTTTATGCTGAAAAGTCAACAACCCAAGAAAACAAAAAGGTAGGTAGGTGGGAGAAGAAAGAGAAAAAGAAAAACTCCACGAGGCTCTACAGCTGGCTCCTGAAAAAACAACTGGAACTCGCCAAACTTGATCTCCTCCTTAAAGAGCCCTAAACCAGACGGACACCCCTAGCAGAGGACCTCTCACACCCGGAAAGGTTTCTAAGGTATAGTCTAGGATTCACTTTACGTCCTTGACCCTAACCTCTCGTTATCCCTCTCCCATAGTATCCAGAGAGCAGAAGGGGGAGGGAGGGGTGAACAATCTTTCGAACTCTGAAGACCTCCCTACCTTGTTGCAAAATATGTTAGGAAAGTGATGTTATTACAAAGGGCACACACGAATCATTGTCTTTTAATTAAATTTTAATCATCAGATAAAAACAAGAGAAATAGCAAAATTGTGACATTTAAATCATATGAAATAAAAAGGAATAAGCAGCACCTTGAAAAGTAAGTTTCAGCTTATAAAAGACTAATAAGACTAAATTCTGAAATCGATTATTTAAAAATAAGATGAAGCTTCAAAAGACTATAAATGATGCTGCTTAATTATACTTTAGAATAAAGTAATTTTTAAGGCTATACATACCAATTTTTAGATCCCTAATATTAACATATACTAAGATTTGATTAATAAATGTCATTTATTTGCAAAAACAAATTTCATAAAATGAAAAATTTAAACAACTATAACAGGGTTCAATTTTATAGAATTAACAGAAACAAACTAAAAAATGAATTATTAAGTTATGGAACAGATATATAAATAAAATAAAAAAATTGCTTCCTTGTATAACTGAAATCTAATATCAGAGAATTAAGAAGCAGCTGGAGATGTGTTGTAATGGAACTTCCTCTACCATAGTACTTCTAAGAAACCTGATTTTATCAAAGGATAGGTTATGTATGACCTGCTAGAAATCACTGTAGATTTCTAAAGAGGTCATCAGGCTAGAAAAGATTGGAGATTTTTTTTTTTTTTTTTTAACAGAAAAAGGTTATATCGCAACCAATTCACTTTTTATATATAAAGATAGAATAACAGTTCTTGCTATTTGCTAAAAACCAAACTACCATCAAAGACGGAAAAAAATCAAAGCACTTAAAAAAACCAAGCTTTATTTTAATTTCTTTATACATTAGTTTGAACTAAATTTTGCAAAGATTTAATTAAATTTTTATTAACAAATAATTTTTCTTTTTTGGTTTTTGTTAGGAATTAATCTAAATAATAAAATATGCTTTATTGATTAGAAATCCGATCTCCTCCTGTTCCAAAAGCATAGTAAAACATTTAGACAAAATATATTTCCTAGCATAATTTTAGTCATTTAATCACTGTAAAAAAATATTAAATTTAAGAGAAAAGTTTAATTAGTTACATATTTTTATGAAAACTTAATGATGAAGTAAAGGCAATCTAAAAAACAATGTGTGGTTTGTTTTCGCATTTTTGAAAGACACTGGCAGTTGAGATTATTTTTAATTTAAAATTGGGATCCCACAGTGAGCATTAGATTTTCAAACACAATCAAGGTTGTATAATTAGAAATCCCACATCATTAATATCAGCAATATCTAATTTCATTTGTAGGGCAATATTTCAGCTCATGAAAATAATTAAAGTCCCTTTCATGGAAATATTTTTTAAATAAAGAAATAAAATATGAAAAATTTGTACTCACCCCAGTGGAATTTTGAAATTGAATTGTTGGCCTAGCTGTATCCTATAAAGATATTTCAAACATTATAACAACAAAAGGACAATATCCAATTTAAGCAAGAATTTTATTGAAATTGTACTTTTAGCCATAGAAAAACAATAAAAGTTCTTTTTGTTAAGGTAAACCTATATATCAATCATATTATATATGTCAAAAATATGTAAGAATTAATGACAGATCAAGTTGACAATGCATAAAAAGCTTATCTCAGTTTCAGCATTCAATGTCAAATGCTTCCTTGTATGACAGGGTAACAAAAGAAAGACACATGTAATTAAACAATTTCAATTAAAAAACATTTTATTACACAGAATATGAATCATCACCATATATAACTAAATTCTATTAAAATATATAAACAGGCCAATTAAAATCGCATTAAAAATAAATTTCATATGGTTCAGTAAGATAATGAATAACTTTCTCTACTTTATCAACTTGAATTGGCATTGGGTACAGTCAAAGGCAACTTATGTGAAGCACTGTATAACTGCAGCACTCTACATTTCTTTAGAACGTAAAATTAACACTAATTTGTTCAAATCGCCCATAATATCCAAATCTATCAGCATTCTAACACATTTTAAAGCTTTAGTGTTTCAAGGAAAATGCAAGAAAAAACAGGATATCTCTCTTTGGAGAAGGAGAAAATTTTTCTAAGAACAGCATTATATTATTATCCACTACTATGGAATAGTTACAGAAGACCTCTTCCATGAGGAAAGAACCCAAGGCTCAATCATCAGCTAGTTAAATCATGGCCATATTCTTAAAAAAAATTTTAATACAAAAGTGTTTTGTACATTGAATTTATGGGTAAAAGAACAATAATAACAGCACACTCATACTGCAAAAATTTGATCTCGTACATGTCTCCAAATTTCTTTAAAAAAAATTCAAATGGCAGGTTTGCCCAGCATACCACAGACCTGACTTAGCACTGTGTGATTTCCATTTATTTGCACAAACCAAGAATGATTTCCCTTACTAACACTTTTGAAAAATGCTTGAAGAGATTTCTATCTACTGATAACTGTACAATGTGAAAAATACATCATTCATTTAGAGAATACATCAAAAAATAATTAATGTCCATGTTTTAAATCAATAATCATCATTTACACTTGTCTTTTTCATTAGTGTCATTTTTACTCAATTATAACTTACTTTCTGATTTGCCCACACAGATAATGTTAAGAATGTAGTCATAATTGAGTGCCACTGTTTATATATTAATAACAATACAAAGAAAGATTAAGCATGCTTCAAATAAAAATCTTTAACTGCATTAGACCATTGAGCAAATTTTGTTCCAAATGAAGAAACTTTATCAAATGGAATAAAACATTTGTAGTTATTGTTTTGCAGGTATTAATAAAAAATCCTGCAAAGCCTAAAATTCATTTAAATATGAAAAAATATTTCAATTAATTGCTTCTAATTAATATACTAAAATCTTAAGACTTTTTTTAGTATAATTAAATGATAAAAATATAGGTAAAAAATGACATGAAAAAAGTAGAATATAAATATATATTCTATGATAAATTATGTTACTTTACAAATGAAACAAAAGCATAAGCATATGTTAATACTTTTCAATCACCATCCTTTAATAATAATAAAAAAAAAAAACTTAAAAATAGAGATGGAAATTCAGAACTAAAAGTAGAGGAACTAATTTGAAACACCTAAAGCTACAGAATAAGGAGAAAAAAAGAAAAAAAAACATTTTAAAGGCATTATAAAAATTATGAATTTAAGGCATTTAAAGTACTCTTTCTTTGATTTGAGGTATAAAAATTACACCATACGAAAAAAAAAAAAAATGGACGAGTAGGAATAAGGAAAAGACAAATTTCAATTAAAAAGATGTTTTTACATTTAAATGTGACTGTGTAAAGAAATCAAAATCTAAAAATCATGATGTATATATAACTATCCTGCCGTTAGAAAAAATGAATTATATTTATAATTATTTGAAATAACAAAATATCTTTTTTATTAAAGTATGTGCTGTAATTCCATTCATACTTTCTCATTCATATCTTTATTTTTAATATGTTATGCAATGTTCATTCATGTTAGCATTCAACGATTCAAAATTTACTAAGGAACTAATTTAATCCCCAATTAACTTAAATGCCTACTAATACTACAAAGAAAATTTTAATCCAATCAATGCAAAAATAATCGGATCTCATATAGAAAATTATACAACTATCAAAACCATCAATCATTATTGGTATGGGTGTTCAATTATATATAGTAAATTATAACTAAAACACTGCAATAATTTTATAATTTAAAGGAAAATTGAAGTTTTAAGGAAAAAAATCAATTCTGTGAACACTCGTACTGCTACATGCAACAAATTTAATCAATAAATTATAAAAATCTATAAACAAACTTAATTTGGAACACAAACTGTTCAGATAAATACTTTTAAACCAATTAATAAATTTTAAAAATTAACTACTACTGTAATCAAAATAAACCCATAAGCATAAAATAAGTCTAAATTTCAAGGAACATTTTTATTAAAAGTGGGGAATACATAAAATCTACCAAATCTTAATTAAAATCTTTTTGAGCAACTAAATTCACACCTGCCACCAGTTGGCATCTTACTAGTAGAAAAGTATTAAAAATAAAGAGTGGATAACATTACCAACACTTCAGGTACCATGAACTTTTACCACTGAAATACGGTCTATTGACAATTTGAAGTTCAATGCATATTGCATTCAAGGCATGCCAAATATATTAAAATGAATTAAGAAAATAATTAAAATTGGAAAAAGGATAGTATTTTATATACACACAAAAAGTGCAGTAAGTACATAATATAAAAAAATAAACCAGCAGAACTGGCCTCTAAAATTCCCAAAAACCTTCTAAATAAAGGTATTATTGCCCTATCCTCCCCATAGAAAAAAACGGTGGACCAATAAGTATTCAAATTTTTATTTTTGGTATCTCTCACATGATATTTCATATTTCATAGTATAGCGAAAAAAAAATTGCATTTTGGATGCCTTTCTAAAAACTGGATGAAACCAAAATTTGATACAGAAACCACAATTTTACTACAAGATCAGATATCAAATTTCATTCAACTAAGGCATTGAATTTTTGAATTCTTATTTACAGGCATACAAATGAACAAACTGACAGACAATCAGCTCACACAAATAATGGTTTAAAATCTCATACACATCTATATATTAAATGCTAAAACTGTTTATCAAATTTCCATGATTTAGCTTTTTTCATTTTGTAATTCTTATAAAGGCTTGTAATCCGACAAGCAATTCCCATGAAGAGATTTTGTTCAAAATTTGATAGAAATCTACAATTTAATGTAGAAACCATAAAACCAGAATTAATAAGCATTCTTGTTTTATTAATACTAATTTTCAGTCTAAAACCTTAGTAAATCAATGTAATATTCCAATAAGCTGCATAAAATTAAATTCCAACAAAGTATTTTTAAAAACACATTCTTTTAATTGTTTACGTACATTCTTTAAATTGTAATTTAAAATAATTTTTAAAAACAATGTGGAATTATTTCTAAATATTTATCAAAAAAATTCTAAGAAAAAAGAATTATGTTAACTTTATTAAATTTCTTATAAAACATTTTCTTTAAACTACTTAAAATTTCTACATTATTACTTCAAATATCTTCTAAATACCATAACAAATATTGAAAATTCAATTGGCGAAATTCGTCAGAAAGCACATTTTCATAAAATATGGTACAAAGAACTAAACATAATATACTATATTTAAAACTTTTGTGCTCTAAGTAAAAATAACTATATCATTTACATTACTTAAAACACTATATTAGATAATACTTTATATAGTAAAATTCACATTGCTACATTTTATTATACAAATAATCCTTATAATAAAAATTATTGAATTTGACACTAATTTTTCATATTTATAAAAATAGATTTTGTTTTCAATGCCCTTAAAAAAATTCAATCCTTCCATCTCTCCACTGATTTCTTTACTGTTATTATCATTACATAATTTAACCAATTAATATATTATAATAGCCAAAATTTCAATATTTAATATATTCTAAGACAGTTTAATTATATCCAAACATAAATAATACGATACATATTATTAGCATAGAAAAACAAACTCAATTTCTAAAGAAGTATTATATTTAAAAAATTAACTTGACATCTGATGAGAGAAACCAATCAATATGAGACAAACATGAACCATGATATTATAAGTAGTAGAGAAAACTTGTTAATGAATAATATGTGAATAATCAATATTTTATGCAAAAAGATCCGTTATTAGATAAAATAGAAATTTATAGCTATAAATGCAAAAACATACTTCTATTTCAAGTTACTAATTATTCAGTTTTGAATTATATAGTAACCAAGCAAAAATAAGCTGCTTATGTTATTTACAAAATTTCTAAATAAAACTAATTTATAAATATAAATACTAAAATACTTCAAATTACATTAATTACATACAAATTACTTAAAATTAATTAAGAAAGGTGCATATAAATTTAAATTGATTAATCTAAATGAGACATAAAATGTAAAAAAACATATTTTAAATAAAATCATTTAAGAAATGGAATGTCAAAACACAGGATATAATCTCTTTTATATGCACAAAGATCATAAATACTTTTTTTTTTCAAAATTCACAAAAATTATGAAACAAGTTTATCAAATATAAGTTACTGTTAATGAAATATATATTTTTTTTCTTAGACACTTGCAATTCTGATGTAATACATCTAGTTTTCTAGTCTATGTCAACAATTTTCAGCTACAAAAGCTGACAAAACGAATTTTTCCATACGATGATTAAATATCAGAATATATAGCTATTTTAACAGAAAGAATTAATGATGAATTAACTATCTAATGTTTTTAAAGAACAAAAATAGTTTTCCATATTTGTTTTTAACAGTTTAATGCGAAAAACTACTACGTCAATTTTAATTACATTATTCGGTCGCATTTCGAAATTTTCTTTAAACAATGAAAAACATGATTATTGAATTATTAAAAAAACACATACACAGTAATTATTTTATTACATTTTAAAGAAATTCACTTTACGTTTCATATATTCCCATGATAAATCGACAATTTTTATTAGTTTCAGTTTATGGTACTCGCACAATATTTACGTTAATTCCGGAAACATATCTAAAGGTTACTACATAAAATATTTTTAATTTAAATATTTAAGAATTATTTGAAAAAGGTACTTTGCAAAAACATCAGTTACAAATGAAACAAGAAATAATCTTATTTAGAAAATCGGAACTAAAAATATTACTCAACACGTACACAATATCAGATTTGACATCTGTTCTACAATTGCACGTTAAATTTTAAGCTATATAAACTTTTACGGATTTTTTCTTACATTTTATAAATTAAAATAAATATATAAATCAAAAGCTGAGATATTATTTTAAAATACAAAATAGGACAAATAAAATTTCGACGTGTAAGCAGACGGGAAGATACTTTTTAACAGGCTTTAAAACTAATACAAATAAATTTAAATTCACTTACCTTATTTTTGAAACATTCCTCAATTGATCTTAGTGCAGAATCCGTTAATTTAACAAAAATTAATGATTTTGTACAATTAATTTTGTCCTGAGCGGAAAGGCCATATTGTTGCCCTTCTACGAGAGCAGCCATTTTAGACCTTCTCGGGAATTATTTGGCAACCGCGTATCCTATACCTAGAAGGCATATAACTAATAGCACAAAAAAACATTCTTGTCACCAATCGCTGATTAGCAGCGATAAGTAGAGGGACAAGTAGGGAAAACCAGGGATAATGTTATTGAATTACAAAATAAAAGTCAATTGCAGCTTTAAAATGAAATTTTATAGCTAAATTAAATGCAAAAAGGAAATAATTTAAACATTAAGAAATTTGATCTAACCTATTACGGAATAAAAATTAAAATATCCAGCAATCCAAAAAGTAACGTAAATCAATAAAATCTCTATTATTTGTTCTAAATATTTTCATTATTTAATATAAAATTTTTTTGAAATATTATTTTATATTAAGCATTCCATTATTTTACACATGTTATCAATGTGGACTACGGGTATATTTGAATATGAAAATTCCTGAAGCAATTACTTATGTTTATTATATTAATTTATTTTATATTAAAAATTAATGCATAAAATACTTTGAATTTGAACTATCAGAGACTCAATTTCTTATTTGAAAGATGTATCTTACATTGCAGACGTATTTTGACATTAATTAACAAACCGAAACTAAAATAATTATTGGAAAAATAATGACTTATTTTATAGAAAATTCTCATTTGCTTTTAGAAAAATAGCCCAGTGTGCTTCTTTTATAGAATAAATATTCTAATTTTAATTAAATAAATTGATTCCGAAACCAACTTCTTAATCTTGATTTCACTTCAGATATTAAGAAAATACTTTTACTTTAATAAAAGTATTTGTTGATATTGTGAGGTTAAGCGGTGAAAAGTCGTGGGTAATAAAAACATTTTTTATTTAAAGTCTTATTGCTATCATGTTTCTAAACAAAATTATAAGTTCTCGGACTTTAAACTTATCCAGTTTAATTATAGTTAGAAGTTTTAAAAGTGAATATTCTTTAGATCAAATATATCCTGAGAGTTCATTGAATTTGTCCAAACCTAAGGTAAAGTATTATTAAAAATGCCAAGGTTATTAGTACTCTTTTATTTCCTGTGTTTTTAATAATTATAAGCGTTAGACAATTGTTAAACATATTTGAACGTAATTTCTCCGAAGTATTTGGCGTTATTTTTTAGATAAATATATAACTTAATTTTAAAAGATAATTGCTTCCTGGTGATAATAAATAAAAACTTTTTTTTTTAAAATGTCTCTTGATAATTTATAATTTTGAAAAGATTTTGTAAATATAGTTACATGTTAGTATTTCTTTTCTAGTTCATTGTATTAGTGAATGTAAGTCATTATATATATTCATATTTTCCCTCCAGGAAATCAAAAGCATTGCTGGAAAATTTTCTGGTTTTATCCCATTAGGTATGTTTTACTGGAATATCTTATAAAATTAAATATTTGCTCTCATTTATTTATTTTGGTTGTTTGACATTGCATAATACTCATGTATTAGTGCCTATAAATATTTGACTAATAATGACTTTTGAAAACACTTATTATGTCATTCTAGAATAACACCTAATTTATTAGTTAAAAAGTGAGACTATGTTTTAGGAAAATGAAATTTTCTGTGTTTCGTAACTTGTTGCAATGAGTCCTTTTTATTATATTGCTTGTTTGTACCTCATTTTCATTAATATGCCATATTGCATACATTTTTACAGATTTCTATTCATTTCAATTTTTAAAAAAGTACTATAGTATTCTCACTATTATTAAATTGTGTGTTGCACCAATACTTTCATCTTTCTGTTTTTAACTCAAATTAATGAAAATGGTGTAGTTTTTCTTATGCATTGTATTATTGATAAGGGAAATTAATTCTAATTTTGTGTGCCCCTGGTGTTTGTTGCCAATTTGACAATACAGAGAAACAGGTTAAGTAGTTTTAGTAACCCTATTGCTGATTTGTTTTCTCTTATTGTACACTTATTGCACGAATTTGGAAGAACTGAAAATCGAAAATAAATATCGATTGACGAATTTATTGTGCATTTAATGTCTTATAATTAAAATCATTTTGGAAACTAATAAAAATATTGGTATTTTTATCTAAGCTGCAAAAAAAATATTTATTCTCTTGCAATCCTAATGAATTAGTTTATTTTACTTAAAATTGTATGTTCATGAATGTTATAAACTAAAAATAAAAAAATGTTTTGCAAATATTTTGAAATTCTTTGTCTTTACTTCACAGTTTCTCATTTTATTATGAAGTCTTGTCATTTTAATAGAATTTTGTGTGATCTATTGTTCTTTCATGTCCCTTCATAATTTTTTGCATCAGGGATTTTTATAGAATAGATACCTTATTCATTCCATATTCAGACATATTATCCAGAATATTACGCAGGAGAATTTGGTACCTATATGACAGAGTATTTACCACAGCACCAAAATAATGCCCATGTTATTCAAAAGATCAGCTTGTTTTATTTTGATATCATCCCCTATCCAAACAAAACTATAATTCTTTCAAATTTCTTCTCTTGAAAAATATCCAGTAGCTTCACTGGTAGAAATGTATATATATATATGTAATGATATTTTAATTTCAATTTAATTAATTTCCAAGATTTTATCTTAATTTAGCCCATAGAAACTTCATTCTAAAATTATTCTCTTATTTCGTGATCCAATTCCACTTTCTCTACTTAATTAATTCAAGATATGCTTTATAAAACTGCTGAATCGGCTAAATGCCGACACTTTCACACGCTTGGCTTGAAGGGGTAAAAATGTCCTGTAAGCACATTCTTTTTTAAAAGATCCCTGTGTTTCCCTTACATGGGATTGACATGCATCAGAAATCACTATCAGAATCTTATTAATATATTAGCACTATGAAGAAATATTTTAACCATCAAAATCGCAGGTTATATAAGCCTCGGGATAATTTATTTCGTTCTTCTTCCCCACTTCGACTTTTGTGCTGCGCTGCGGCGGACACGCAATGTCCGCGTCGTTGTAAATAATTATGCTTTCCCGATGGATTAAAAAGAATTTAAAAATATAAAAAGTCTTTTCACTTTCTTCAAAACTGCAACCTGCTTCACTTAAAATAATGTTACATATATATTATTCTATGCTATTATTATAATTCTTGGAGTTTGTAATTTCATTGTGCTTCTATTTAAAAATCTGGATCCATAATTAAATTATTCTATTTTAAACTATTCGTTTTTGTTTGAAATAATATTTTTGCCCAATAATATATTTATTTTATGGAACTAATTTATTAATTACATGCTAGTAATTAATCACCAAAGAACACATGCTAATACACTCATTTGTAACTAGAATTATTTCAGTTGAACTATTCAATTCTGTTTGGAGTAATATTTTTGCTTAATTGTCTATTTATTTTATGGTACAATTTATTAGCAACTAACCACCAAAGAACATATGCATATACTCTTTTCCAACTAATGGGTAACACTAATAACATGCAATTTCTATTAAAGCTTGCTAGTGTCATGTCCGAGTAACTATTTTAATTAACTGGGATTAAATAAAGTTTAAAACTTTATCTCTGAATTCAGATAATTGGTAAGCAGTTTTATGAATTTAGGTAAATAAATGAAATATGTAACAACCGATATCATCAGCCAACTCTGGACTCATTAACATTAATAATGATGGCTGAACTATTAATATCAAGCAATAATAATAATTAAGGCAACATAAAATTAAATTGTGTACTTCCTGAAAAATCCAGTTAGCATTAAACATCTGATATATTAATGTAACTAGTAAAAAGTATTGATTTGTAAAAGGTTTACAATTTAACTAAATCTTAAAGTTATTCTTTTATGTGAAAATTTGAAATTATTATTGCTTGTACTGAATGTGCTTTTACTCCTTAGAACTGAATATTGTATTTCACAAGGGAAATGGAATTGAGAGATCATCTATATATGGTTTCAGTATTAAATGTTGAATGCAAATTACACCTTGAAGTGTTATTATCTTTAAAAATTAAGATGAACTAATTTAATTAAATAAATTTTTAATATCTTGCTTTAGATTCATTTTTGATAAATGATGTTAAATGCTCCTTTTAAATAGTTAATTTGATGCTGAATTTCAGTTATATTTTGTTTTTATAAAATATTATTTTTTGCAATTTTATTTTTATATAAGCTAAATTAAAGTATTTTATTTTTGCATAACATTATAGATAAATTACAAATAACTTATTCAAAAAGTACTGGCCCTGGTGGACAAAACGTCAATAAAGGTAAATATTTTTTTTTTTTTTAATAATTGTTTAAGAAACATATAGTTTTAATGTGTTATAAATCTGTTACATAAGAAAATATTCTTGTTTATTTCTAACTGATTTCCTCACAATGTTTTTAAAATTTATGGATGAAAATATTGTCTTGCACCTATAATTATTCCTCTCACTGAATAGTTTGATGTGAATGGTGGAGAAATTTTTTAAAATCAATCACAGATAATCATATTATACAATTTTATGTTACTTTATTAGGCAAATCTTGGTTTTATTTTCTTTATAATACTTTACTTTCTTACATTGTAAAGAATAATATTGAGAAAAATAAATGTAAAATATGAGAGAAAAGATGATATAATTGTGTCAAACATAAAAATGTTCTGCTTTTTTATTGTGAAAATATAATTATGGAATAATCATCATAAAAAGAAGTATACTAAGAATAATGATACTTATTATTCTTCAGTACATATTGAATGGATTATCGTAATATATACTGTACTCTGTTTCAAAACTTCATATTGAGCAGAATTCTGATTATTTTTGAAAATTCCTTAAATTTTATTTTGCCAAATTTTGGACCCCAGAAACTTATTTGATTTTCCATTGATTATTTGATACATCTTTGAAAAGTAGATGAAGTGGGCATTCTGCTTTTCTTAATGAGGGGGGGGGATGATAGAAAACTTATTTGTGCCTTAATTTTACTGTAAAAATTCTGCCATTGGGAAAATGATTTGCAATGAGAACTCTGTCAATCATTAATCTAGCAGCTATGTACAATTTATTTTCTATTATATTGTTACAATCTTCAGAGGCAGAATTATTTATGAAATGTGCGGTGATTTACTATTCATATTATTCTTGCTAAAAAAACTTCAGATCTGTTTCAAGAAATTCTTGTCTGTTACTTAATTTCATTTAGTGTTATATATCTTTTAACATTTGAATCAGATACTCTTGGGATGAAACACTCCCAAAATCAAACATACTAAGCAAATAAATTTACATTTTAGGTGTGAATTTAAAAAAATAATAATAAATAAATAAAAGAAGTTTTAACCAAATATGTCATCTTTTATGGGTCGTTCCACATCCAAAAGATATTTTATTAGGAATTCATAATTTTGTAGAAAAATTGGATTTCAGAAGCATTTTATATATGTCAATAGATGGTCCATCAATAAATTGGGAATTTTTTTTAATACAAAATGATAAAATGACAATTTATTTATACATAAGAAAATTACATTCACATGGAACATTGATATCTGTTTATTTAACTTATATTTTTTTCAAAGATTTTTAAGAAAGTGATGAACTTCCAAAAACTTTGGCAAAACCAGTTGATTAAAAAATGTAATTGCTGCTCAATCAGCAAATGAAATGTCCAATGGATTTATTATTATACATTGAGACTGTTGAAATAAATTTTAATGTGAAAAGAATTTTCAGCATTGATTTTAAATTGGAAAACTTGTAATTTGCATGCTATCAACAATTTATTTATATATATATCCAAATGGGATATTGACTTTCTTTTATCTGGTGTGTATAATATACTTGAAAGATTTGTTAGCAAATAGGAAAAACTACCTAGAATTTTCAAAGAGTGGGACACTTTCGAAAATTTTTTGCAGAATTTAGTTAGTTACAACATTTGGGGATTACATTGGCACCAACATTTTGGTGCCAATGTATAATTATTATGAAATGAGTAGCCAAAAGGTGAACAACATAGTATGTTCATATTGTGCAGAGCATTTAAAGAATGTATTGAGGACATTGAAAAGATTGAGTTTTCTATATCGAAATCAAAATCATTTTTTACAAAGTGTAACAAAGATTCAAAGTTACTTGTCAAACTATGGTTTTTTTTTTTTTTTTCATTGATCAAAATTACCCAACTATTTTAATAGCTATCATACAAACATTTTTACTTTTTATATTACTCTCTGCCTTTCATCTCCACATGCCTAATAGCTTTTTCTGAATTTATTAAATTGTAAAATTTAATGGTGTTTTTATGTTGTCATAGTATTTAAGGTATGTGTATATAAAATAAGCAGGAAAATCAAAGAACCATTATTCTGGTCCTGCCATTGATCTGATCCTGCCAATTTAAAATTCATATGAAATTTCATGAGCCTTAGATATGACATTAATGGTTATTTCCTATCAAACCCATTTTCAAGAAAAATCTCAAAATAACTATTTTATATTCTTTATTGGAGAAAGGGGACCATGATAGAGTTTCCAGCCTCGATTACTGAGCCAATTTCACTTTTAAAAAAATTCAGATGAAAACTCTTGACATCTAGATACATCTTCAATGATCACCTCTTCCCAGCAGCACACCAAATTTGGGAGAAATCTTAAAAACACTATTTTTCTGTACATTCTTTGGGGGGAGGGGACCTTGAATCAAGTTTTCCTGTCACAACAATTCTTTTGATTTTGGCAACTTTTATTTCTTATAAAATCAGATATCTCCTAGATGTATCATTAATGGTCAATTGCCCTCTACTGCAGTTGATTGAGATATTGTGAAATAAGACTGTGATTGAACTCTCAGTCTCAACAAGTGTATTAATTTTGTAAGTTAATTTGAAAATATTTCTTTCAAGCATAGCTAAAAAAACTGGATTCTATATGTTTATTGTACAAATATAATTTTAATATTTTTTTATGATAAAATGAAGTTGATTAACATATTGGCATTAATCCTGTTTATATGGCAAGTGAACAACTGATTGCTGAAGATGATTATTCTTGATATGAAATAATTATAACTTATATGTCAATATAAATATGAGTCATTATGAATTCGATGAAATTTTTTTGTTGGTATTACTTACAAATATCATAACCTATATGTATCTTGTGAATGTGTTTTGTCTTGGCTATTGAGCACAAGGTACTTGATGTTGGAAAAATAACAGTTACACACTGGAGGCACATTATTAATGATATTCTTGATATGAAAAAAGACTACTTTAACAGCATTTTGAGCTCATCGATGAACCCTGCAAGAACATAGTTAAAGGTTAAGGGAGTTGAGAAAAACCTCTGTTTTCACTGAAGAATTTGACTATCCTATGAGTTTTTTCGTTTTGAAGGTTTGTCTTAGATTTCTTGTTTAAGGTTTGGTACTGATTTCCTGTGTCATGATATTATGTGATTACATTCCGTAACATGCTGAAATATCAAGGCAATCTCACCACAGCTGCAATGCTTACTGTCGGAAATATGGAATCTTTTGAAACAGGCAGGAAAAGGATTATAAAGATAAAATTATCTCTGATCCATCTAGTAAGATGAAGGCATGATTTAAAACTCTGTACAGAAATTCCTATCTTTTACAAGTGGTATTAATGCTATATCAGCAGAATTTTTACCATTACTTACATTTGGCTGACCAAATTACTGTACTAATCAACAAATGATATTATAATCCCACTTGATGAACTTATTTATTTTGAAACAAACTGAAATGGTAAGGATAGTCATTAAAACAGAAAGTCAACTTTTATATTGATAAGCTTACATTGCATTGGTTTTCATTACTGATGTGAAGAAATAAAGTATGTATTCCACATTAAATATTAATTTACAATGAAATGTCCATAATTGTCTTCAATAAAGATTAATATTTAAAGTAATATTTAGAAAGGTAGTTTGTTTTTTTTAATTTAAATATAAAACATATTTTACTGTGTTAAATATTTTTTTTAAAATTTATTTATGAGGTGTTTAATGTTCTTGTACTGATGAAATAAACGAAACTATTCCAATATTTGAATCATAGGCTATAAATTATCTATATGTGTGCTGAAGAAATTTTGGGTTCTTATACTAAGAATGTGGAACTGACTCTATATAAAACAGTCATCTAATTATTGCATTGTTATGAAACAATAATAAGCATTCAAATGTTATGTATGCATATAGCATTTATTGAATTATTCATATTTATATATGCATACAGTTTTACAATAATCATAAATATATGTATTAAATCTATTAAACACGTCCCTTTAAAATTAATTTCTTTTCTAGTTTCAATAGTTGTTTTAGTAAGTTTTTCGAGCCTCTTGAACATTTGGAATAACAGGTTTTTTTTTTTTAATTTTTATTATTATTAATTTGCAACTCAAATTTTGACTAAAACATGTCATGGGATGAAATATCCAAAAAACATTTAAAAATATTTTAATTATCTATCTCTTTATCAGCTATCAAAAAATTTTTAAGACTTCAGTAAGAGAATTTGATATCTATGGTATGACTGAAATCTTAAATAATGAATACATCACTAATTTTATACATATACAACAAATTTCTACATCTACATATATCCATAAAATGAAAAAATCTTTATTTGTTCTATTGTTATTTGTTATCTGTAATTTGAATTACCAAAATACTATATTAAATTCTGTTTTTATGTTAGTCATTAGTCTAATGATATTATATTTAGAAAGATGACAATATGTAGAATATGAACGCTCTGAAAATGTTATATTCTTTGAAAAGTTTATTTATATTTTAGTTATAGGTTTTTCTGAATATTAATTAAAAGCTTTAAACAAAAAAGAATTTGATTTAAAAAAAAAAAAAAAATTCCGTAATATTTTTTTTTTTTTTTTGTCTTATGATGTTGTACCTTACAAACATCCTGAGCAGTAAAATCAATTTATAATAGTTGCAGATGACTAATATAAAATTAAATGTTATATTATTCTGTATGCATTTTGGAATATTTCTTAGAATGAATTCATATAATTATTAATCATTTTGTTCTTTTAATTTAATAGAAATAATTTTATTTTTGTGTTAAAACTGGCCCATTTTAAAAAATATTGCAAAACTGAAGTGCAATATTCTTTTGTTTGTTTGGTAAATAAAATCTGCTGTCTTTCATTTTCTCTTTCCAGTTAACACAAAAGTAGAAGTGCGTTTTCATGTTGCCACAGCTTCTTGGATACCAGATCTAGCCAGAGAAAACTTATTAAAATTAGTAAGATATATTTATTCTTTAAATTAAATCTGTAAGTTCTATCATATTGTGAATTTGCCTTTGTTACCTATTAATTCTTAAATATTAAAACTTTAAATTAAGTTCAATGCCTTACTACTCTTTTAAATTACTGATGCAATTGATAGCATTTAATGTTATTTGTGACAGTCTGAAGTATTACAATGATGTATTTGAGTGGAAACAAAATAAAAAGTAAAACCTTTGCAATCTAAATTATGTTTATGCTTTATTATTATTGACAGTGCTATTTCTAATGTTATTAATTATTGAGAAGTTCTTTTTATGACCATGAGACAAAACGTTTTGCATTATTTTAAAATATTTGAATTCTGATTTTCATTTTTAAAAATTCTCTTCCCCCTCTCCCCTATATTCTATAATGGCAGGGCTTATTTTAGTGACTTTTATTATTATTTTGTTTTGTTTTATATGTTATAAAATAGTTTTTCATTCAATTTATAGATTAAAAACACACAAAGTTTAGCTGTCCCACCCACTAGATTTCACTGAAAATTTATTAGACATCTGTTATAAATTGCATTTAATCTTTCCAACTATTAAACTGCATTAGAATATTAAGAATTGGTTATCTGAAATATTTTTGATGAAGTGCAAACATCAGCACGCAGGAAAGAGCCTGCTTGAAAGTCGTATAGATATGTTTTTAAAATGTTAGTTATTGGAGTAATTCTATGAATGAGTTCTGTTTGCATTTATTTGGGGGGAAAAAAGTTAAGAATTAGCAACATCATTCCTCTAGTGTTATATCTAGCTGTTTATTAGTTACCAATTTTTGGAATAAGAATCTTATCTTGTAGTTAATTTGTCTGCTTCACCAATTAAAAATGATTATATGAAAAGACAATCCTACCAATCATACAATTTTGGAGTCCGAACATTTTTTCAGCAGCCGAGATTTGTTTTGAATAGTGTAAGCCATCTGAAACATATTTTTTATTAAAATTATATATGCTAATCTGTTTTTTTATATAATAATAAAGGTAGTAATCTTAGTAATTGTCTAAGAGATGTCAGTGCACGATTCTACTCTGCATGTTGCTTCGTTATTTTCTGTTTATTTTTTTTTTCCTACTATTATTTTCTTCTACTATGAACTACCAAACTAGAAACTTTATTTAATGCATTATTAAAACAGGTGATGGGAACATGATATGCTAGAATCTGCACACATATAAATAATGTGATGAGTTTTTAATGCAATAGTAAGCAGGCTTAGTTAAGATCATTAGATAGCTGTTACTTAGCAAAATTACCAAAATCACAGTATTTGTGATAAGTTGCTTTTCAAAAAATAAATAAATAAAAGTAATGTCATCGTGATATATTAAGCTATTGAGAATCAAATAAACCAGTTTGGAAGAGAAAGATTTGAAATTTACTGAAATATTGTAAAGGAAACTTAGTAGTGATTGATGGCTAATTAGTCCAAGTTGGAACCTTTGCTGAACTTCAATAATGCAGATGATATCAATGATCAGAAAAACTGTATGACTTCTACCCCAAGACAAATAGCTATGATAAATCTAGGATGATGAGTATTATTACTGATACAGTGTATCAGGAAATCATGGATAAAAGGACTGTACAGGAAATCTGGGAGGTTCAAAAACAACAACAGTTTGAAGCCACATCAAAGACAAATTTAAAATTTGTACTGATTTTTTTTTTTTTTTTTTTTTTTTTTGCTTTTAACTGATTACTTGACAAAGTTTTTACACATATTGCTGAACTGAGGAATCTATGAAATTAACTGAACAGTGGTTATGAAAATGGAAGGAGTGTAAGTTACGTATCTGATGTTAATGTGCAATATTTAAATATTTTGCCAAGCAACTTTCAGACATTTGATTCTAGTTGAATGCTGATAGCCAGTAATGAAGAAAGGACTTTTAGTTAGCTTATAAATCAATTGTACATGTTTGAAAGAAATTGTACTAAATCAGAAAGTAATGGCAAAAGTTTTTTGGAAAGTTATAACAGCTAGAAATAGCATATTTCCAAAAGAAAATTCATGAAGCAGTCAAGAAAAAATAGCATCTATTGCAAAAATGGAGGACTCTGGGTCAAAAATGGATTTTTGATGAAAAACTGAGAAGAAAGAAAGTAATGAATGAAGTGTGTAGAAACTTAGAGAATGCTGCTGTGTCTCTGAAGTACATTTGTGTGAGAGTCTATGCAGCTGAAATGGATTTGATGTCTTTCTGGGTTGATAGTGGAGTAAATAGTCACTTCATAAATTGCTGAGAATATTTATAGACTTACATAGGTTTGTATAATTCTTGTGGCATTAAAAATGTCAGAAAAGGTATGTTAATTATGCTTGGAATGGGTGCAATTCTTGTTAAAATCACTGTTGGTATGCATTGCCACAAAATTGTTGCAAGATATTTGGAATGTACCTGAAAACAGTAAAAACCTTTTTTAGTGCTAGTTGCTCAAAATAGGAATTTCAGTAATGAATTTAAATCATCATCTACTGAATGATGATTAAAAGTAAAAGTTTAATTGCATGAAATATGTATTGTGAATGGAATGTTTTTCAAAGTTGCTATTAAGTCAGTTTCCTGATATAGATGCAAAAGAGCACAGAGGCCAATTGCTCCTTATAGTTGTATCAGGAAAGATAAGGTCATCAAGATAAATGCTGTATTAAAGACATGTTTCAAAAAGAATTAGAAATCGATATTTACCTATAAATCATGGATTTATGAAAAAAGTACATCAATTTTCAGTTGGAATTATGAAGAAAATTTCAAATTTGGTGAATTGATTTCAACAGATATGTGTGACCTTTTGATTATTCATTTCAAAAGAAACATTTCTTAATTGAATCAAAGTCATTCAGAATTCAGTTTTACTACGGTTTTCTAATAATAAAAAAAAATCTGAAGTTACAAATCTCTTAAGTTCATGATCACAAATTCGCTATGTTGTTTATCTGATTTGTTTGAATAAACAATAAACCATGGTATTGAAAACTGAATTTTTTAGCTTCGTAAATTATATGAATAGTTGTCAAATTTGTTTCTTTTAATGACATATTAAATGTGCAGAAATTATATAAATAATTGGTTTTAATTATTTTATAAATAAAATATAATGTATGATGTTTTTTTGCAGCATCACAATCAAATCACAAAAGATGGTTTCATGATTTTAAGATCAGATAAAACTAGACTTCAGACCTTGAATCTTGCAGATTGTATGGATAAATTAAGATGCTATATCAGAGAAGCTGAGAAACCACCTCCAGAAATACTACCTGAAACTTTAGCTTTGCAGAAGAAAAGGTACACAGCTTAAATTATGTATATTGAATTTCATTAGTAAATTTAAAGCTTTCAATTGTAATAGAATCACTGTGAACAGGCAACAACAGTTCCTCCCTAATGATCAAAAAAGATAAATTTCTTAAATTACCAGATGGCCATTTTTGCATCCAACCATAGTATAAAATAGATGAGAATATTAGATAATCGTTTATAATTATAATCATACTGTGATTGTTTGAGTAGTTATTTCCATCCACAAGAAAAAGTGAAAACCACTTATACAATGTATTTGATGTTCAAAAATTTAACCTTTTAAAATCTAGATAGTAATTAGATGTATAATCATTTTCAAATTGAATTCAGTGTTTGTCTCTTAAAAGTGCAAGAGAGAAATATCTCTTGATTTTTTGGAGATGAATGTATAAAGTGAAAATGTGATGATTAAAAAGAAGGTGGTTTTATATCAAAAACTAATTAGTCAGTAGAAATAAATGAAACTTATGCTAATATAGAGAAGAATTATGTAAATATCATTATTGACTTCTTTTTTTTTTTTTTTTTTTTTTTGGTAACTCTATTTTGTATTTCATAAAGACGAGGAAATTACCACAGTAGACACTTGACTACGCTCTTTGTTTAAAAAAAAAAAGTACTTAATAAAATGAATAATAATTTTTCTTTACAAAGGCATCAAACTTTTTTGGAAACTAAATAATTTGTCAGTTTAAATCTTTCATCATAGTTGAACCTTTTAACATTAATACAATTGTTTATCAACAAACAATAAAATCAGTTTAGATGATTTTAAAAAACAATGAGACTTGTGTTTCACATTAATGTTTTGTTTCTTGTGAAATTATACATATTTATACTTTACAGTTTACCTGATTTTGTTTCTTGGAATTAAATTAAGTGTTATCAGATTTGTACTAAAATTGATACACTATTTTTATTCTTGGACTTTTTTAATATTAAATCTTTAAAACATGCTGCAAAGCATTTAGTAGAAATTTATAATAGATTTGTCCTACGTTTGGATATTAAAAAAAAAAGTTGAAGTGTAGTTTATTGTGCCCCCGAGTTTGTCTCCACTTTGGTAACCCAACAAAATGATCTTATAACTCTAATGTTGTTTTGTTTACTATTTTTTTTATAGTGGTTGAGTTTTATGAACTACAACTAATATATGAAAAATGTTAAATTAAAAATAATAAATATCAATTAAAGATTTTAATTTTATTTTGTATTATAATTAAAAGTTTTTTTTTATTGCTAATAAGACACTAATGTTATTTTTAAGGTAAAGGTGAACAGAAAATATTTATTCTTTTGCAATACTTGACTGTTGGTATGTGGTTTAAATGCTTCTTTCATCGTTCTTTCTTTTCTTTTGATTATGTACTATTTCTGTTATCCACACAATCCTTTAGAAATTGTCTAAAATGGTATTCCTTGCACTTTTCGTAATTCTTTTTTTTTTAATCCAATGATTTTCTTGATAATTAGTTATGTCGTTAATTGTTCAAGAACGGATGTGTGGTGAATGGGATGGCAGGAAATATTTTGAACCCACAGAATGGATGAAGGAGTGGAATATATATATATGTGTGCTTTACGAGTTGATAAAGTTGAGAAAAAGATAGAAATTTTGTATGGAGAATGGTTTAATTGCTTCTTTCTTCATTCTTTTCTTTTGATTATGTACTAGTCCTGTTCTCCACACAATCCTTATGTTTAAAGAGCTAGCGAAGCTGCTAGGATCCTGCTCCCACTGCTAGCAAAGCTGTAGAATGTTTTTTTTTTTTTTTTTTTTTTTTTTTAAGTTAAAAAATTCTGCCTGGTGCCTTCTTCAGATGCCGAAAATCATAATTTTCATGCAGAAAGTGGTAACACTAACTATTTTGCAGAAGTATTTGTTTCTTTTGTCTGCCATCTTTATTGGCGACTTGGCAACCTTGGCGCAGTAAGGGGCACAATAAACTACACTTTTACCAAAAAATATATATGTTTAATTATTAGTGTAGCAATAAGCTTGGTTGTGAACTTGTATATGTAGAACTCAGGCTGATTCAGTTTTCCTTTCCTTCAAATTATGCTAGGTAGATGGGAGTCTGCTATATGTAGTTCTGGGTAACAATGAATAACAGAATTCTATTTATTTTTCCAGGCAGGAAAAAGCAGCTGCACAAAGATTAAGAGAAAAGAGACATAGCCAGTCAATAAGGAGGTTAAAGAATGAAGGAATTGACAATGTTCAGATGTAACTTTTTGTGTCATTTTAGTTAAATAAATTTTAAAAATAAAGATGTTGCTTCTTATTTTATACACTTTCAACTTCATTTATTCTCTGTTTATAAATGTCTAATTTTGTAAACGATTTTTCCTATTTTGCTGGAGGATTTGATGTCAACTACAAAAAATCTTATTCGATCAGGACATTTAAGTGAATATGATGAAGTATTTAATGAGTGGATTCGAGAGGGAATTATCGAAGTTGTAGATGAAGATAAAAATAAAGGCACTATTTACCTCATTACCCTTTAATAAAGACTGAAGATACAACTACAAAGATTCGCCCAGTTTTCGATGCCTCAGCAAAGAAATTGCTTGAATTATTATTTAGAAAAGGGTCCAAATTTATTAGAATTAATGCGAAAATTGATAATGCAATTTCGCAAAACTGCTATAAGAATAACATCAAATATTAAAAAGGCCTTCTTACAAATCAACCTTCACCCAAAGGATAGAGATTATTTTAAGTTTTTATGATGGAAAGATTTTTCAAGACGAGAGGAATTGATCACCCTGAGACATTGCCGAGTGGTATTTGGTGCTTCTCCTAGCCCATTTTTACTTGAGGCAACGATAGCTCATCATCTAGAGAATGTTCAAGATGTTAGGAAGGAAACAGCGCGTCAACTTCAAAAATCTTTTTATGTAGATAATTGCATAACTAGAGAAGAGGCTGCCAAATTTATTTCTGAAGCTAAATAACCGATGTCTGCAGCCAAATTTGATTTACGAGGTTAGTTTACTTCTGAAAAATTTGTAGAAGAAACAAAAAAAGAGATATATTCCAATACTAGAACTTTCCTGGGTTACTGAAAATGATGAACTTTCTTGTAACAGTGCTATTAAAATTTCAGAAGAAAATATAACTAAACGAACATTATTATCGATTGCTCAACGAATTTACGATCCAATAGGATTTACGAGTCCAACTACTCTAATCCCAAAGATAATTCTAAAAAAAACATGGAAAAGAAAAATTAATTGGGATGATGTGCTTCCACCAGATATTTGTAATGAATTTTTAGCCTGGTACAAATATGTAAATCTGCTAAAAGATTGCAAAATTCCAAGAAGACTGATTTCAAATCCTTTTGTAAAGATTGTAAGATAAGTTTTCACTGTTTCAGGGACGCCAGTGAAGTCTCTTATGCCGCATGTATTTTCTTGCGTGCTGTATTGCGGATTTGATGTTCTTTAATTACCACTGATCAACAAAAAAGAATCCACATACCTTTCTGATGAACAAAGTTCGAACCAAAGTGTCCGGGATAGAGCTTGCCTACACTAAAAATATCCAATAACTTCTCTACTGACCACATGACAAAAGCAGCGAGGACGTTTTCTTTAACATTTTTAATGCAGATTATTAAAATACAAGCACTCCTTTAGGAGTTCTAACCGACAACTAGTTAATTCCAAAAAAACCAATATAATAATGATCCCTTCTGGCGCCACCAGACTGGAAATGAACAGATGCATCATATAAAAAAAATAAAAGCAAATAGAAAAAAAGGAATTACAGGAAACTAAGAAAAAAAATCAAGTTTGTTCGTTTACCGTTGCAACATGCTGAATATAACGGGAAAATTTCAGTTCAATTAGTAGCAAGTAAATCAAGAGTGACACCAATAAAGGAAATTACAATTCCTCGATTTGAACTGTTGGGAGCTCTTATATTATCCCTATTATATTGCCAGGTGACATATGGACTTGAGGTAAAATTAAATGAAGTATACTTTTGGATTGACTCGACTGTTGTCTTAACTTGGATTAAATGGGATAGTTCTTGGAATACATTTGTAAGAAATAGGATAACTGAAATAAGAAAATATACCAATTCTGATAACTGGCATTTCTTGCCAGGTCATACGAATCCAGCAGACCTTCGTTCAAGAGGTTGTGATGCAAAGATTTTATTGAAAAGTAAGTGGGGGAAGATCCAGAATGGTTATCAAAGTCACAAGAATTCTGACCATTGAATGAGAAACAAATTATTGATGAAAATTTAGTTGAATTGGAGAAAAGGAAAACAATAGTAAATAATGTGGAGCATGAATCAGTTAACTTTATGGACAATTTACTTTATTTCTCGAAATATACGATGATTTTAAGAATGCTGGCGTGGATGCTACGTTTCATTAAAAACTGTCGCCTTAAAGAAAAATGTAAGGAAACCGAATTAACCTATGAAGAAGTCCAATCAGCTGAAAACTGCTTGCTAAAGCTAATTCAAAATGAAAATTTTGCAGGAAGCAAGATGAAAACATTGAAAATCATGCAAACTTTCATAGATGATTCCGACGTTCTTAAAGTTAGAACTAAGCTCATACTGGGAGATGAAGAGAATTTTAAGTACCCAATATTGTGTCGGGTAATCATAAAATTATTCGTCGATTGATACAACAGAAGCATTGTGAGTTGCAGCATGTGGGACTTCGAACTCTCATTTCCAATTTGTGGGAAAATTACTGGATTATTCCTGTCAATAAAATAGCAAAACAAGTGAGCTCTCATTGTATTACTTGCAAAAGATTTAAAGCCAAGCCTACTGAGCTACCTTTAGCACCTCTTCCAAAAAATATAATTAAAGTTGCTGCAACATTTGAAGTTACAGGGATTGATTCAGCAGGCCCATTGTTTTTGCGTTCTGGAGAAAAGACATGAATTGTCCTTTTAACCTGTGCTATTTATAGGGCTGTTCATCTTGAGTTAGTCAATTCCTTTTCCACGGAAGCCTTTATAATGGCTTTAAGAAAAAATTTTTGCTAGGAAAGGTCGAGTTAACATAATTTACACTGATAACGGCACCAACTTTATTGTTTCAAATAATGCCTTGAAAAATCTAGATTGGGAGAAGATCATGTCGTTCACCACTGTCTAGAAAATTAAATGGAATTTCAACCCTCCAACTGCTGCATGGTGGGGTGGATGGTGGGAGCGGATGATCCGCATGCTAAAAGAAATACTAAAGATAATTTTAGGCAGAAAGAGTATTGATTATGAAGTATTGGAAACTCTTATCTGTGATTGTGAAGCTACAATAAATTCCAGGCCACTCACATATATTGAAGATAATTCAGAAGGTCTAAGTCCACTGACACCTGCTTGCTTCTTGCAATGCATTCCTAATAGTGATACAACTGATTTAGATGAAATCGACAGTAAAAGCCTAAATAGAAGATCACGTCTTATTCAAAAACTACGGCATGATTTAAGAAACGAGATTTAGCAACGAATACTTAGCAATGTTAGTGCATAAAGATCGTCACAACCGAGATGAATCTTTGAATGTTGGAGACATAATTCTCCTTGAAGCTGATGGAAAACTCTTTCACTGGCCCTTAGGATTTGTAACGGAAGTCCTCCCAGAAGCAGATGGACATTCAAAAGTCGCCAGAGTAAGAACAGCTCAAGGGAAAAAATTAAGACCATTCCAGAGACTTTATTCCTTGAAAATCGGAAGTTTTGAAAATTTACCATTCATTGCTCAGATAAGGGATAAATATACGAACACTCAACTTCCTGCAACTCCAGTTGTTTCAGATCACGATTCCAGTGAAGATGATGATTATATAATCAAAGTAGCTCCTGATGTTGTCACTAAAGCTGGTTGACGTACTAAAATTCCCAAGAGATTTCAATTTATAACTTTTGTTGCAATTTCAGGTACTCCATAAAATTGCAAGGTGGGAGATTATGTAAGCGCCATACCAGTTGCAACTCAACTCCACTCCAATGTAATTAATTCAGATTTCGTTTCTCGATGTAAATATGCTTTCGAAACTTTCTATGTAAATATTCGCAATTAAAGTGTTCTCTCATATCACATCCATAGCAATTATTAGAGATATTTTACACACGGTAACTATAAGACGTTTGAAAGACATCGGCCTCAGTTATACTAATGATCCTGCTATAAATAAAATTGCCTAAGAATATATTAATCTGGAAGATGTAATATCCATATCTAATATCATTAAAGAGACAGTATCAATTTGTAACAGACTTTTCATTTTTGCATGGTTATGGTTCCATCTTCGGAAATGGAATTGAAATTCTCACGAAACTTTTCAGGAATTAAATAGCACTGTGTTCCAATCAACATTTTAAAAAATAAGTATAATTAGAATTCCTAGATATATTACATCAATTTCAGATAATCCCATTTAATTACACGGATTTGTTGATGCATCATCTCCTGATTTCATAGCTATCATTTATTGTCGCCAAGGATAAGGAGACGTAGTTAGTGGAAGTCTCTACGACTAAAGTCGCATCTGTCAAGCAAGTGTCCATGCCAGCATTAGAGATTTGTGCTGTTCGTCTTTTGGTAAATTTGTTTCGCACAAGGACTTTAGAACAACATAAATTTGAAATTTTCGCATGGATTGATTCCAAAGTTGTCCTTTCCTGATTCTTGGTCCATCCTTCAAATGGGAAACCTTTGTTGCCAACAGAACTTCTAAAAGTAGTGATTGACGAACTTTGCCATCAAACGTTCGACAAAAATTTTGGATTATAGGATGCAAAAGTTTTGTTCGTAGAGTTATAATATCATCAGTATGTCGTCTGCATTCGTTTTCGACAAACCAAGTCTCAACAATTAATGGGTAAATTAGAGATGCATAATCCGCGATTTTTTGAATAACAAATAATTTTGCTATTGTTATTTATAAATATTTGTTCCAAATATCTGTTATTTCAATCATATTATTAATTAAAAATTAATAATTACTTAGTATTAAAACTGTAATTTAATAATTAATTTGTATTACTTAGTATTACTTATTAATTATTTAATATTAAATATAAAATTTATTAATTGTAATTAATAATTTACTAATTTAAGTAACGTGTGATTAAATTTATTTATCTATTTCAGCTTACTTCTTAAATTTGATTTTTTTTCCAAAACTATTTATTTAATTTCTTTATTGGAGTAAACCATTTTCTGAAAAATTTGAATTAAATATATATGTCATTTGTCTAAAATGTTTACTTTAGTTCTATATTCTACCAATAGATGGCCCCAGCAGTAAACAGAATATATTCAAAGTCATGTCACAGGAATATCGGAAAGTCAAGGTCACTATCATGAAGTGGAGCGGTGACTTCACACTTTCCAGTGAAGTCACCGCTCCGATAAATTTCAGTGATATGCAATTCAATGATATTGTCATGTAGATACTTTAGTGTGGAACGCAATGACACACACAAGAAGTAGAGCTAAACCAATTTATTAACTCAACTCTAAACTGAGAAACAGTGACTGACAAATCTTCTGCTTT
This sequence comes from Argiope bruennichi, assembly GCF_947563725.1. Classification (NCBI taxonomy): domain Eukaryota; kingdom Metazoa; phylum Arthropoda; class Arachnida; order Araneae; family Araneidae; genus Argiope; species Argiope bruennichi. Next base: position 134,342,858 of record NC_079156.1, on the reverse strand, counting down.
ATACTAGCAGGGAAAGTTTCAGAATACTTTTCTGGGGACAGTGAGAAAATTCCAGAGCACTTGTCTGGTAAACTAAAGAAATGTCCAGTATCTTCTGGAACATTAAATAAAGGAAAACATAAAATCAAGGAATTAAATATTTACATATACTATGAATAGCATTGTCTCAAGCGGGATTCGAACTTACGGTCTTTTGATTATGAGACCAGTACCATGACCATTCGGCCATGGAGATTCGACTGTCTTTCTTCAATGCGGCAATATGATAATTCGAAGAATAATCGGTCCGTTCACTTTTCAACTCATTCACAGATTTCTCCTTTTCTGTTTTGTTCCATTGGACAGATCATATCGATTGTTACTTTCTATCGTGATCCAAAACCTGTAATCGAAATATCACCAGTAAGATCATATCAAGGATTTGAATCACACCCCTCTTTAAAAAGTATTGCTAACTGGTATTTGTGATTTTATGATATTGGTTGCATAATAACCGCTAGTTAAATATTCGTCATCCCGAGGGTGAATTACTAAAACATCGAATTACTAAGTCGCATGCTTTATTCTACTGATCCGAATTATTCAGGACCATCAATAATAAAATCCAACAAAAAGCAAGACTAGCAAACATGCCAAGAGTGATTTGCAATTTTTGTTTGTTTGTCGGTGAATACTGTTAATCTTAAACTTGTGAGTGTCTTGTCTTAAACACTTCCGACAGTTTCATAGTTACTTTTAAATGTTTCAGCAAAAGACGAGGCAAGTTAAAACAGATTCATGATTTTTTTTTTTTATTCTCCATTACAAACGGTGAAATTGTATCATATTTTCTTTCGCAGTGAAGAACTGAATTTTCTTTCATTCCTCCATCTTCTTCGCACTTTCGCGGTTTGTGAGAAGCAGCAGTGAAATCCCTGAAGTTCCATCTCAAGCGTGTTATCGGTAAGATTTTTCTGACTTTTGAGGAATTCGACTCTTTTCACATAAATAGAAATTTGCCTCAACTCTAGATTATTGAGGATTATTCTGACAACTTTTTAAAAACCTTTTTTCTTATCTGAAATATCTTTATCACACTCCTGGGGGTACTTCAAATATCGGAATTTGAAACTTCCAAAATAGTGGTTGGTTCTTGCCACTCTGACGGATACGGAAATCCTGTGTTGTCAGTTAACCCCTTCTGATGAGGGATTTGCCCTCGTACAGGAAGAATTATATTGTGGTCGGTAATGACCCTTAGGAATCAACCTTAGTTTCGGCCTATGCTCTCATGGGATAAAATCGTTCAAATTTATCCGAGTGCCTTTGGGTGGATAGGAGTAGCTGTTTATGGTTACCATGCCTCCTGATGACTGTAATTCTAAATCCAACTTTCCTATTCTTTTGAACACTTTCTTACTCTTGGCTGTTTGATTTAATGGAAGACACAACGAAGAAAACGAATTTTTCATCTTTACATTTTTTGAACAGTTTTTGCTCTGCTTTCTTCACTTGTTTTGTCATGCTTTGAATGAATCGAGTCTTTCTATTTTTCTTTTGTTTTATTAAGAGCAGTCACCATCATTATCTTCCGACTTTATTGCCGAATGCAATCTTTTTCTAAACGCAAATGTTTTTATGTGAATTCAAGAAAAATGGAGACCAAGCGACCGAATGGCAAGCATAAATTTCAAAACAAATGAATAGAACTGAACAGAACTGAGCAAACTCAAAAAATTTGGTTACGATTATTTGGAATTGAAAAATAAGTGTCTTTATTATTTGAAATCCTTAAGTTTATTTGAAGTAAGGGAATATTTAATGATGATGAGTTATAAATTTGCTGGCCTAAGTGAAGATTAGTGTGCACCAGCCGATTGTCGCCAATATTGCAACCCATCGGATCCCTCTTATAGCAACCGTACTGCTGTTTTGTTTACTACTTTTTACAATGGTTGAGTTGTACTTAAACTACAAATAAATTATGAAAAATGTTAAATTAAAAATATTAAAAAAATATCGATTAAAGATTTTACTTTTGTTATTTATTATAAAGAAATTTAAGCTTATAATTAAAAGTTATTTTCTTCTTTCTTTTTTTAATGTGAATACGAACAGAAAATATTTATTCTTTTGCAATTTTTAATTGTCAGTATTCGCTTTAAAAGAATCGAATACTGACATTCTCACTTTCAAAGACAGCTGCAAATGGAATTCTTCGCAGTTCTCGTAATTCTTTTGGTGTTATAACGGTTGGTTCCCTTCATAATTTGTTATATCGGGATTATTTCGAACCTGTAGAATGAAGAGCGAGTTAAATATGCATACATATATATTTTACGAGTTAATGAAATTAGGAAAGGATGCTTGTTTGAAATTTTGTATTGAGAATGGTTTGATATCGAACCGGCAGAATGGATGGAAGGTGAGTGGAATATATTCTTTTACAAGTTGATGAAGGTGGGGAAAGTATGTTTGTTTGAAATTTTGTATGGAGAATGTTCCGATTGCTTATTTCTCCGTTTTTTTCTTTTCTTTTGGTTATGTACTGTTTCTGTTTTCCACACAGTCTTTATGTTCAATGTGCTAGCGAAGCTACTAGGTTCCCGCTCCCGCTGCTAGCGAAGCCGTAGGATGTTTTTTTAAGTTAAAAAATCCTGCCCGGTGCCTTCTACAGATGCCGAAGGCATCTGTAGAAGGCACCGGGCAGGATTCCCTCTGAAATCCGTTCGTACAACATCCTTCATTCTTTCTTTTCAATTGATTATGTACAGTTCATGTTATCCACACAGTCCTTATGTTCAATGTTCTAGCGAAGCTACTAGGTTCCCGCTCCCGCTGCTAGCGAAGCTGTAGGATGTTTTTTTTTAAGTTAAAAAATTCTGCCCGGTGCCTTCTACAGATGCTGAAGGCATCTGTAGAAGGCACCGGGCAGTATGAAAAAAAAAAAATACTTATCAGTAAAAAGTTCTAATTAGATGGCGGGAAATAGTAACCGTAACTGTTCCGCGGAAGTATTTGTTTATTTTGTCCGCCATCTTTATTGGCGACTTGGCATTGTTGGCGCAGCTGGGTGCACACTAAAATTCACTTTTACCAATTTGCTAATTAAATAGGTGAATTATTACTATTTTATTTTACAATTTTCATTTGAACCATTTCGGAATTATTTGGGAGTACATGATCTAGCTAAATATATGCTTATATTCTGATTTTTTTGCATCTCTATATCGGTACAAGTATTGAATGATTTCTTGCTGTTTCATTTTATTTTGGATTTTCCAATTATTGTTTATCATTTATTTTAAAAAAATAGTGATAACAGCATTAAATGATTAATTGCTTTGAAATGTTTAGGAAATATAGACAAAATGATACTTTTGTTTAAACAAAATTTCTTGCATATCTGTTGAGAAATTTGTTTTTAGATAAAAATATAAACTAGGCATTTCTTTAAAAAAATGTACTTTAAAAAATAAAAAATATATATTTTTTAAAAATTAACGAATTGTGGAGATCTTTAAATTTAATTATGCAATGTTTATTATAAAGTTAATGCTTTATTTATTTTCCCTAACAGCAGCAACTTATTTATAACACTATTGTTTTTGAGTATCATTTAAGTATTTGTAAAATGTTGATTTTTCACATCCTGGATTACCTACTATAACAGTATTTGTGAAGTGATAAAGGTTTTTTCTGACCTTGCTTTTACTAATCTGATAAATTCAAAATGATTCATCATATATAGAATATCACATTTAAAATTTAGAACGTCTGATTTGACAAGTTTGGTATATTTTTAGGGATAGATACTAATTAACTAATTGCGTAATTTATCTCGATAGATATAGTTACAAAAATTTATTTGATATGCTTTTATGAAACTTTGCATCAATATATATTAAAAATAAAACTTAACTATTCTCTTCAAAAAGAAGTAAATTTATACCTACTTTTTGTATTGAATATTAACTAACTAAGCACTCTTTTAAAAATTATGTTCAGTTAGTTATTATATTAAATTATTTGGAAGCTTTTTTTTATTATATAGTAGCATTTGCTTTATATTATTATGCTATATCCCCCAAGGTCATCTTTTACTTTAAAATTTTTGATTTACTCTATTTGCTGACAAATTAATGTTGTGTAAGTTTTTGGGTTAAAACATTTTTATGTAAAAAAATATAAACTTGTCATTATATGAAAATGTATTTTTTTCTTATAATTTTTTTCTTATGATATTTACCAACCAAAATTTGAGCTTTCATTGTTTATTAAACAGATTTAAAAAATAGTAAAATTTCCTATCGTAAAAAAACATACGATTAATTTAAAGGCTTATTGATCTTATTACATGAATTAATTCTGTTATTAAATTTTAATACTACAATTTATTTTAATGTAATATGTATGTATTCAGATAAAATCCATTTAATCCTTTAAAAAATATCATTTTTTATATTTTTTTAGTAACAAATTTATGCAATAAAATTATTTATTATTTAATTTTATATGTCTATACTACAAATTATGCTTGTTTTGAAATTTATAACTTAACACATTTATTATAGATTTGTAACATTCATATATTACAATGAATATATGAATTCACAAGTATTTCTTACCATTTATGAACATGTAGATATTAGAAAACATATTAATTTCAGTTAAATAAGAATTTATAATAAAAGAAATTGTTGAACTTATGTTTTGCATAGTTTATTTAATGTCTTGAGAAACATGCTTATGACCAAGTTCATCAATATTTAAATGTTGTTGCTAAGCTTCTGCTTGGTACCACTTCTAATTGGAGCTAATTTTTTATTTCTAAATTCAGAAATCATATAAAATATTAATAATTTTTTTAATATGTAATTTAGATTAATAGAAGTAATTATCAATTATTTTTATTTTGAAATAAGGATACAAAAATTCCAATTCTTTGATAAAGATTGGTATTGGTGCATGCAAAATTTTTTCTAACAAACAAAATTCTTCGTTTCATTTTCTGAAATTCTTCGTTTCATTTTAAATTGAAGGCAAATAATTTGGAAAGTTTAAGATTGTAATGTTACTTGCTTAACAATTTTTGAGGTAAATTGTGTAATCTGATATAATGTGTTTAAAAACATACTTAAGAACAAAAATCTTTAATATTAACTGTAAAATTTAGTGAAAGACTTTTTTTGATTCATTTCTATTCATTAGTGCAAATTGCTGTTTTTGAAGAAAGAGTGTGATGTAACAATTCAGTGTAAAATACCTTCCATTTAGATGTTAAATGACCTACAGTTTTTAAGGTATGAATTACCTCTATTGACACTTACTTTATTGCATAATTATAATAAAAAATTGTTCATATATAATTCTAATTGCATCTTCTAATGTCCTCATGAAATCAGTAAATGTAATAATCTAATAAATATAACATTTTTTAATTATGTAATATTAATTTTATCTGTATTTCAGAAGCTCGTGAAAATTTCTGTACAAATAAAACAAATTTCTTAAATATTCCCAAGGAATAAAAAAAAAAAAAAAAAGCTAGAAGACTTTCAACCGATAGGAATGCAATTTATGTAATAAATAATATTAATAAATGAATACAATATCATATTACTATTTAGTGAAATATTGACTTGGGCATGGTAGTTAGTCGCCTGCAAAAATTCTTTAGTTTAGAAGTAAATTTCGAAACTAATCATTTGAAAAAAATCAACTAGTCCATATTTAATTATTATGATTGTTCTTAAACATATCTAAAAGTAAAATCCATGGATTTGATTTATAAAATGAGATAAGAGAATAGCTATATTTTATGCAATATTGCTATATTTTTGGTGAATTGCTTGGCATGTGATTCATCGAAAATCGCTGCAATTGCATATAATTATCCAGCAATTGTAAATCTGAAGTCTCAGTACACATTACTGAAATGTATTATAAAGAATAGTACAATGTTTTTCTCTGAAATACCAACTATTTAAAACCTATTATGTGACAGTTCTCAATATTGCAAATTAAACTTGCACAATATCTGTTTCATACATCAATAACTTGACAAATATTCAGTATTTGAGAAAAATGTCACACATTCGAAAATAGTATTTCATGAGTAATGTTCATTCATGTGCAACAGTTTAGGTAGAATTTCTATTTTAATTAACAGGAAAACATTTAATTTCAATGAATTTTTGTAAAATTATACAAATTTTTATTGTATAACATTTATGTTATACTATAAATATTTTTTTTTTTTTTTGAAAAGGTCTCAGAAATTAGGATTTATAGATAAATAGGGAGACTAAATAGTTTTCAGCAGATATAGGTTTGTTGTTATTTAGTATGGTTAATTATTCAAAAACTAAACAAAATCCTTCTATGTCAAAAATATATCGTGGAAATAATGTAGAAAATTGATTTATTGTATGAGTTTGTTATGCTGATTTTTTTCAGATTACCAATGATATTTGATTACCATTTTTTGATTGTTTTGTAGATTTAAGAACCTTGATAGTAATTTAAATTAAAAGCTGGTTCTATTAAATATAAAAATAATTTTCTGATCTAAGAAGTATAAATTGGAGGGTAACATTTAATTTTCTTAGGGTCAAATTATTTAGGGACCCTTAGACAGTGCAATGCTCGTGAACCAGATTTTCAAAAGCTAATCTTTTTTATTGATTTTAATTCTGATTAATTAAATTGTGTATTAAAAAACAGTTGAAGTGGCCTCACCAAAACTTTCACGCCTATTCTCTAACTCTCTAGTAAAGGTATTAACCCCCGCCCACACCCTCAAAAAAAAATGTGTGAATTTAGCATTTTTACTGAATTTATCGTATGATCTTTGGCGAGTTTTTGGCATTAGACCCTGGAATGGGGTTATTGATCCCATTCCAAGGACTAGCATATGAAAATCAAATTTTATGTTTTAAACGCCAAAATGTTTCACAGAACAGCAATTATAGTCCCAAAATGATAAATTTTAGTAGCATTTCAGATTAAAATAAAGATCAGGTATCTGGACTAAACATTTATTATCAAAAATTACTATAAAAAAATCGGACCGCTTTAATCTAACAACATATAAATAGAAGTTTACAAAACGCACTGGCGAGCAGTGAAGCAAATCACGCACAGACATAAAAAAGTACAATATCGCCCAAATGCAACACAAAATTATATATATATATATATAAATCATGCATTTTAGTCATTGAATTTTTGAGTAAACGCGTTTATACACTACCTGGATAATGAAGACCGCTGACTTGCAATTTTAGATGTTTTGTTAAATATCTAGAAAATTGGAATTATCATGAAACTTTAAACGCGTAAATAATATAGTAGACATCATATATTTCTGGGACCGATTTTTTCCCCCAAACCCCATGGGGGGGGTGTCCATCAGTAAGTTGAAGAAAAGCGAATATCTTTCGGATGATTACGCAAAAGTTTCTAAACTTTAGCACATGATTAAAAGGGCATTTGTAATAAACTGTGTTCATTTTTATGAGAATAGTTTACTCGTAGAGAAATTAAGGTTTTCATAAAAATAATTCCAAATTTCACCAAGTTTTTTTTCCTTATAATTTGCAAAGTTTTTAATACAAAAAAAAAAAAAATCTTTTCAGAAACCATGACAAGAGACATTGTACACAATAACTTGTAATCTGAATTAAAGAAAATACTAAATATTGGATGAAAAATGAGCAGTTCAATAATGTTTCACTGCGCGTGCGTGAATGCAATCAAAATGTAATGTCCATAATGTATGACTTGAATGTTTGGAGCAACTTTTGTGAAAGTTTCAAAAACATAGTTTGGAAACTCTGCAAGGGATCGCCGATAGAATAAGCTGGAAATCCGTTGTTTACAAAATGAAGAGATAAAAAGAGGAGCTGTATTACTCAACGGATGTCTGAGTAATAATGTCTTGGAAGGTGCAGCCTTCATTGATTCTTATCTCTAAAAATAGTCTATGAAAAACATGGGCAACATACTGTCATTACATTTCATTTCTTGAAAACCTTGTACGTTTCTTCTTTTGAGGATTTTTTTTTCTTTTCATTTTTGTCTGTATTGTCTCGTACGGAATTCCTGACTGCTGGGTAGAATTTATGTAAAAAAATTTAGCTAAGTTCAATGGATGCAGAGCTCAGAAAACGAAACCAAATATTTTATAAAATATCTTTATTAATGTTAACTAACTACTTATGAGCCATTCCCTCAGTTTCAGGTAAAGTTATAAGCAAGCCAACTAAAGAATGAATGAAACTTAAGTAACAACTAAAAACAGAAAGAGACTGTCTACTTAGATCTCTTATTTACACACTCGTGCATGATCAATTGAAGCTTAATATATAAATCATGACGTCATACAATTTACATTGAGTTAAGAATCTTTTTAGCAAGAATTGCTATGAAATTGGGTTGCTCAGGAATCGCATTCGTATGAATGATTGCAAACTGTAACCATTATGCAATTTGGAGGAAACCTCCAAATTGCATAATTCGAGTATTACTAGTTCTATACAACTACATAATTCGAGAACTAGTAATACTCGAATTGCATAATTCGAGTACTACTAGTTCTACACAAAGATTAACTGTTAAATGGGAAGGCGAAAAATTAGGACTTAACTAGGGAGGTGTAGTGTACGAGACCGAATATGATTTAGAAATTTTTCAACATATGTTGTCATTGAAAAGAGAATTGCCTTTGAACATACAATTTTTTCTCAAATTACATGTTACAACAAATAATTTTCTTGAAAAAACATATTGCATTTTACTTCTTAAATCGTATTTATTTTCTCTAATATACAAAGGTATATAGAAAACAATAAAATGGAAAATGGAACAGTTATATGAATTTAAAAAAAAAAAAAAAATGGGTAAAATTGACTCTTTTTTATTAATTTTTTTATTGGCATTATTTCTACGCAGAAACTTGTGAAAATTCGTTGCACGGTTTTCAAGGGCTTTTTAAACATACAGGTTAAGTACTAGTATAAAAATCAGTTTATAAATTCTCTAGATATTTCTGTTGGTATATTAATATATTTTAAAAACATTTCTAAATACATTATCACTAGAAAAATTAATTGTATTTGAACATACATATCAGAATCAGTCGAATGCGAACTTTCATCGAAAAATTCTGTACAATTATCCTCATCAATAAAATCACTTTCTGCTTCAGTTAAAAGTCCCTGGAGCTATGTTTCATAACGGGGATCAGTAAGTTTGCTGATATTTCGAGGACCAAGTTTTAAACCACCTGCTAAGCTTTGTGTAATACTGGAACACTAAAAGGGAGGAGTGGTCTCTCACATTCGCGCACAGAAATAGCTGAAATATTTTAAAAATCATCCGCTGAAACCGGTTGAAAAAGTTCACGTGTAGTGAAAGTCACGAGACAAGAAGTACCAGGTTAATCCATTAGCTAAAAGTAGAATAGGGGTGACCGAAATTCCAAACTTGAAGGCTCAGATACCGCACATTCCCAGTTAAGGGTGAAAACTATCAATAATAATAAATGGAACTTGATTTCTGGTCATGGCAGGCATTTAAAGTGAATTGAATTGACGCATGCTAATGGCATTCACATAGAACAATGCTATGCGGTGACTTATCTTTCGTTGTAAAAATAAATAAATAAATAATGCATAGTGCTATTGATTGTAGTTACTTTATTGACAGATTCCTAAATATCATTCAGGTATCTGTAATCTTATTGATTGGAATGTATGCGTAGCCTTAATAAAACATTTCGAATTCTTTCGCATTGTTTCATCATTTCTAACGCTTTCTAGTTTCGTAGATTTTCTGTTACCATGAATGATCCAATTTCGTTGGCTAATGAATGAGTTAAAAAATATTTCCCTATTTCTTCCACTCCCCAAATGTTAAACATTTATTTTGGCATTGCTATAGTTCTGGAGATAAACGAGTTATAAAATCTAGAGAAAGTAAGCAATTCTCAATTTCTTAGTGCCCTATTCAAGCAGACTGCGTAACGTGTTTTTCTGTAAATTTTTGTAGAAATCGGAAGTCTTAAATTAAGGGTTTTTAAAAAATAGATGTTTTAAATGTTATTTTCTACGTCTGAGGGTGTAGTTCATAATTCATATATGTATATATTATGGAATCTTGAAAACTAGTGAAACTTACAGGTATATAATTCACAGATTAATCTAATGAAATATAATATTTCATTAGATTAATGAATTTACGTATATGTCACTTAGGAAACAAAAGTACAGAAATTTTTTGAACTTTAACTAATTAGGAATTGAATATAAAATAGATATAAAAACAAACAAAACATTGTATTAACATGAAACCTACGAAATTAAATAAAAAGTTTTTTAAAGCTGTTGCGAAGAAGAATGTTATGCTCACACATCTCGTCAATCAACTAAAACTTCAGAACCTCCCCTTTAAAATGATTTAAAAAGTGACTTTAAGTTGTTTTGTGGAAAAGATATATGTTTTTAAAATTAAGTTATTCTACTCTGATCATTGGACCGCGGTGGCCTGATAGTAGAGTCTCGGCTTTGTAACCGGAGGGTTTCCGATTCGAGACTCGATTCCTCGAAGACCGTCATGTAAGCGGGTCTGGTGCACGTTAAATCCGTCGGGACCAAAGTTCCGATCGCTGGTGTGGTGTGGAAGTTAGGAGAGGGGGATGCCAGCTCAGGTGTCTTCCTCGTCATCTGATCGCTGTTCAAAAGTACGAGGTCCATCTCAAAATAGCCATATTGTTTCTTTAAAACGAGGCATTAATATAACTAAACTAAACATCTACTCTGATCATACTGAAACTGAAGGTTAATCTCGCTGTTACTAAGTGTTATAAGCTTCTTTTATTATTTAGAAGTATTTAGCGATTTAATATCCCAATTGTAAAATTGCATTAATTATTTAATGTTATTTAGATTTAGAAACTACGTTCTGAAAACCCTTGATGAATGCCATAATTTTGAAGTATGCCCTGGTAATGAAAACGTCTACTAGTCATTACGTCTTTCTGACGGAAGGGGACAACCTTGAAAAGGCGAGACCGTTTCAACAACCACAAATCCAGGTTGAAACAGATCTTAGATGAAATTCCATGCCATGAGATAGAAAAAGTTGGAAAAAGTCACTACTCTTGTAGATGTGTATATACATATTTTTTTAACTGTATTTATTTATTGTTTATTTGTATATGTATTTGTATGAATATTTTTCATCATCTACTGGACAGAAAAATTTTATGCTTATGGTTCCCTTATGGATCGTATTCCCAGGATCAAAATTTAGATTCCCGTCTTTTGATTCTTATAATGTAAAAGCACAAATGTTAAACTGAAAAATTAGTTCCTGTGTACCTAAAAAATTTTATTTGCAAGCTGAAACTGAAAGTAAAAGGGGGAATGCATATAAATTATGAACTAGAGTGCTATCAAAACCAGTTGTTTTAAGGAAGGGCTTGATTATTACTTACATAATGGAGGAGTCGTGCGTCTCTGAATTATGTAGTCAAGCATTTCCACGGCAACAAAATGTAAAGGAAAATTTACTCCATCATACAAATGCGAAACCTTATACTTGTGACATTTGTAATAAAACATTTTCTCACCACCAGAATTTAAGAAAACATTTACGGACGCATACGACTGAGAAATTGTATGCATGCGATATCTGTAATAAAAATTTTTCTTTGGAATCGTATTTAAAAGATCATTTAAGGAGACATTTTCCTCTGCAGCATACAAAAGAGAAATTGCTTTCATGTCATATATGTAATAAAACATTTTTTAAAAATCGAAGTTTACAAATACATTTATCGAATCACTCAAAAGAGAAATCGCATGTGTGTGACATATGCCGTAAGGCTTTTACTCATCAGCACTATTTAAAGATGCATTTAAGAACACATGAAAAGGAGAAATCGTTTGCCTGTGAAATTTGTAATAAAACGTTTTCTCGGCCAGCGGATGTGAAGGCACATTTACGTTCCCATACAAAAGAAAAGCCGTTTGTATGTGACGTGTGCCGTAAAGCGTTTACGCACCAGCAAACTTTAAAGAGACATTTAAGGATACATACAGGAGAGAAACCGTATGAATGCGAAATTTGTAATAAAACGTTTTCTCATCGAAGTAACTTAAAAACACATTTACGTTCTCATACGAAAGAGAGACCGTTTGTATGTAACGTATGCAATAAAGCTTTCACTCAGCGAAATGTTTTAAAGACGCATTTACAGATACATATGAAACCGTTTGCATGTGATATTTGCAATAAAACTTTTTCTGAAAATTCGTGCTTGCAAAATCATTTACGGATGCATGCAAAAGAAAAACCGTTTGCATGCGACATTTGCAATAAAGAATATCCTCGACTGACCCATTTAATGACGCATTTACGTGCTCATACAAAAGAAAAACCATTTACTTGCGATATTTGCAATAAAGCATTTTATCGGCCCTCTCATTTAAAAAAGCATTTGCGGGCGCACACAAATGACAAACCGTATGCATGTGACATTTGTAATAAAACATTTTCTCTGCAACCGTATCTAACAGCGCATTTACGGACACATACGAATGATAAACCTTTTGTTTGTAAGATTTGCAATAAAGCATTCTCTGTGAATAGGAGTTTGAAAACACATTTAATGACTCATACAAAAGAGAAACCTGATATTACTGATGTTTCTGATGAAACGTCTTTTCTGCAACGCAATTTAGATATTTTTACAGACACCAATGAAAAATAAATCGCTTACATGTGACATACATGTATTGAAAATAATTTTTTTTTGGTGATATGTTGAAGAAAAATCGTTTTTATGTTAAATGTGTTGTAAAAAAAAAAAAAAAATATTTGTAGTAAATTTTTTATTTTCGTTCAAGTTTAAATACTGCATATATTTGACAAACCATTTACATATGACATTGTTATAGAACATATTCTCAAAGTCAGATATTAAATCACAGTTACTCATTTATATGAAAATGATACAATATACTTGTTAGCATTTCAAATGAAACATTTTCTTTGAAGCAAAATGCAAAGACACATGGCAGGTTGCAAATGAAATCTTGTTCATCGCATTATTTACAAATGCTTATGAAAGAAAAAGCTTTTATGCGCGACTTTTGCAGTAAAGCATTTTCTTACTAACCTCATTAAATAGAACATTTATTGATGCATGCAAAAGAGAAATCAAATGCACGAATGTGATATTTGTAGTATAATATTTTCTCCTCGATGCCTTTTTAAGACACATATACTGACCCATATTATACAAAATGAAGAAACCATACACCTATGATATTTATTGAAGCATATTTTTACTGGCATGTGCTAAAGAGATGCTTGATGTTACACCACGCTTGTGGCAAATGTAGCTTACAGACTTTAAAAAAAATTCCTTTAAATAAAAACTATGATATTTAAGACAGATTCATTTATAAATAAACCAGTTCCTATTTCTTTCTTTTTTTTTGGCATGCAGATTACTTGAGATATATATAACAGATTTCATCATTCTACAATATAACACCCTGCCTTTTTCCATTACTATTATTTTCTTTCATTTCAATCAATAATAATATGTTGCCAGATGCATATTTTTTTTTTCTAATGTTAAGAAATTTTTATGGCTGAATTTTCTGATTGTATTTGTTAATGCCTTCTGTGGAATGATTAAATGAATTGTCATGTCATTTGAGTTAATTATATGAACTTCAAACAAAGTATATTTATTAATATTAAAAATATTTTATTTGCATGTATTGAATAAGCCAACAAATATTTACATTCTTCACAGAATATCAAGGAAAAAGTTTTTTGATTGAATTACTGTGTGTATTTATTACATATGGAATAGATTTCTTATGTGATGTCTTTAGTCTCCTTAATTTTCATTTTAATATCAAAGGAAATTTGTAAAAGCTTATAACTACCCAATTTGTATGATTAAATAAATTATTTTATTGGTATATACTAGGTTTTGCTTACATTTGAACAGAGAAAACATTTCTTTATGCATTTAATTTGGTAAGAAAAAAATTGAAATGTTTATAATTGTTATAGTGATTGGAACTCTCAGTTAAATTGACTAATTTAGTTAAAAGTTAAGTTTGCTATGTATATATAAGAAAAATATATTATTACCTTGCAAGAATATCATCAAATATTTAATATCTGGATCAAGAAATACTGTACAAGTTCCAAAAACAGTGTAATATTTTGAATTACTATACAAATTGACATAAAAAAATTCTATTTATAGAAATTTCAAATTTATTAATACAAATATAAAATTTTGTAAATTATCACAAATGTCCAAAATATGACAGTTATTATATATTCGTACTGATAATGTTGGCTAAGGGCATTGCAGTCTTTTCCATAGTATACCATTTTCAATTTTTGTGACTGAAACTACAGTTGTAAAATGATGGCTTTCTTGATAGTAAAAAAATCCAAAATATATGATGGTATACTATCCAGATGAAATGCTGTGAATGTAGAAGAAACTTTAAAGTTCTTATTCTATTATGACCATATGCTCAGTACAATTATACACTGAGAATTACTTTTGTTGAATTCAAAAAATTATGATGCATTTAAATGGTTATTAATGTAAGAACTATGCTGGTTTTTTAAAAGTTGATATATTTCATTTATTTTTATGTGATATATATGAAAAGTTCGTTGGTAACTTTCGGATTCTCTGTATATTATCTTATATAAAATATGAAAGATTTATTTCGATACAAGTTTAAGTTTGTCTGTATGAATCGTATGTTGATATAAATGTTGTTTCTTATTTCTTTAAAAAAAATATGTTTGTCTTTTTATCGAACTTTCTTACAAATTGTGTGTTTATGATATTAAATGTGTTTTATTGTGCCCTAGCCAATGTACCTAACGTTGTGACTGTGTTTATTTGTTTTGTAAATACGAAAAACAAAACTCGTGTAATTCATTTCATGGCGAAAATTTTTTGAATTCTTATATTCAACCCTTTAAGATGTTTAAACAGTCTCCACCTTAAGTTGAATAGTTGTTAATAAATTAATATTAACGGTTTAAGATTAAAAAAAAAATCTTAGTCCCGCTGTTTGACAAGTTGACTATATATATATATATATGAATATGGAATATGAAATTTTTAAGATGATACCATCAAATGTAAGTGATTAAATATTTACCCTTAGATAGATTAACAATTTTATGAGAAAACAGTCTAAAAAGTTGTTTGGCCTTAGATACTTAATACTTTCTAGATTTGAGTCATGCAGATATAAATGCATAAAAATCCTTTGAAAATATTTTAATTTCGGGCAAATTTTGTGACCTTCATTCAAACTCTTATTTATTTAGTATATGTGTAAGCTTTAACCCATTCACTACTAACCCGTCCCAGCCTTGCCTTGAATTTTCTGTGTAAATAGTCTGTTTTGGAACAGATTTCTGTTCCGCCTTTTGCTTTCAATCCTCTATCCCTTGTATGAAAAATAGATCGGGGGCCATTGGGTCTGGTGCTAAGGTTTCGGCTTCGGAACCGGAGGGTTTTCAGGTTCAAGACTCGATTCCACCGAAGAACCGTCGTGCAAGCGTGTCTGGTGCACGTTAAATCCGTCGGGGCCAAACGTCCTGCCGCTGGCTTGTTGTGGAATTTTGGAGAAGGTTTGCCAGCTCAGGGGTCGTCCTCGCCATCTGACCGCGGTTCAAAAGTACGACGTCCGTCCCAAAATTGCCCTAGTGTTGCTTTAAAACGGGAAATTGATATAATAAAACTAAACTAAACTAAGAAAAAAAATCGGCCCATTATTGCTGAGTTGGTTCTGGTTAGTAGTGAGAGATTAATATTTACAAACTAGTATTTGAATTTGGAGCCCTGATAGTAATATATGGGGAAAAAAGGGCCTTTTGATACTACAAAGTAAAAAAGAGGCTTATAATTCTCGATTAGTTATGCTTTAAAAATGTAACCTCAAAGCCGGTGCGATAAAATGCATAGTATTTCAATAAAAACCGAAAAAGTTTTCGAATAAAATAAAATCTTATTCATTAAGCCCGAAAAAGATTTTTAATATGCCAAACGAAATATTAAAAATTTGAAACTGCTAAAATATCCAACAGGGCAGCAAGAGAAATGCCAATAGTTTTAAGAGACTGTTTAAAAGCAAATATCTGCTTTCACATATTAACACTAAACTTATCAATATCAGTCAAAAACCGTCCAGGTCTATACTGATAGTAGTCTTACAAAAGATTGTACTGGCAGCGGTATTTATATTAAGCCCCCCACCTTCAGAATATAATAAAGCAACGCAATCCTAATACTTGCTCCGTCTTCAGGAGCGAGCTAATTGTGATTAATGTTGGGCTTCATGCTATTTTATCTTAGGATTGTGATTTTAAAGAACTATGGATTTTATCGGACAATTGCAATGCACTATAACATTTTAGTGGCTGCTACTCTACAGGCGATGAAACCAGCGTATCTGTTCTACTCAAACTAAGATCTCTCAGAACTATGACGTCCGCCTTAAGTAAATCCCGCCACACGTCAACATTAGTGGTAATGAGGTCGCTGAAAGATGGACCAAAGAGGGTAAGGATAATGAAACGGCTACTGGCTCTTCGCTTACATATCAAGAACTATACTCAAATGAAACATCTAAACTCAAATTAATATGCCGTATTAATTCAGGCGTTCCAATGGTACACGGGAACATTCCCTGGCACTGTGTGGGAAATCAAATGTGATCGTGGCTCCCAGACTGCTCTGGCTAGACTAAAAAGTGGCCATCTTAACTGTCTTTCCTTTGAAAGTGGTAGAACAATCCATCTCACTTGTAAAAAATTCTGTGACCATCCGGATTCACCGGATCACATTTTGCGTTCCATCGGACTTTCTAAGAGAGACTTAACATCCGATCTCCTTCTTATTATAGATCTTTTGGCGGTCAATAACCTACTGGAGCTGATCTGGCATATGTCAGATCTTCTGAGGATAAGCAACAACAACATATCAGTCTTCAACATATCAACCGCCTTCCAATGGCAGTCTATTTAAGTGTTGATACAAGTAGTTCTAAAAATTACTAAGAAGTGAAAATGAGGATAAAAAAGTTCGAGATGAAAAAAAAAAGTTAAATGTGTCTTTGATAGAAACGTGCAAGTGAGATTTAATTAAACAGTAAATAGGCGTATTGTTTCGGGGGAAGAAAATAAATGAATGCAATTATATATTAATACTAGCAGACCCGGCCACTCGTTGCTGTGGCTAAGGTTTTTGTTATATTACATAGTAGTAAACTATTCAAGGGAAACGGTAGGAGAACACCAGTCATGGTAACCACCATGCTTTTTTACACAGATGCCATTTGTAAAAAAACATGGGGACCTCCATGATTGATTTTCTACTACCGTTGATATTGAGCAAAAATCAATAAAAAAAATTAAAATTTCTTTATTTTTTGTATTGAAGTTTGTAACAAATGAGTACATTACAAAGTTGTTAGAAAAAAACACATAACACTTAAACTTATAAATGAGGTAGGTAGGGCAGATAGTTTTAAATATTTGACAATAATGTTTATTATTTTGAATTATAAATACTTTTAATTTCAACTTAATTCAGCACTAATCGGTGCACAATATTTTTGGTTAACCTGTCTTTAGCTAACACAAATAGATTTGACGGTTTTCCTACACGTGAACATACAACATATAGTTGCCCATGAGAAAAACATGGATTTTCCAAATCTAAATCACAA
This sequence comes from Argiope bruennichi, assembly GCF_947563725.1. Taxonomy (NCBI): domain Eukaryota; kingdom Metazoa; phylum Arthropoda; class Arachnida; order Araneae; family Araneidae; genus Argiope; species Argiope bruennichi. The sequence continues at coordinate 134,325,078 of NC_079156.1, read as the reverse complement.
ATGGACATTGTTTGGCCTTGAGACTTATTTATAGACATGGCAAAAACTAAACGAATTGGAAACTGTAACCTTTTGAAGGATATCGTAGATTCTGATGGTATCATCGGAACACGTGGCAACAGGACCACTTCTCCTTTAAACTTTCCAGTTAAAATGGTAGCTTCAAGTATATTTCCGGTGATCTTTTTGATGACCAAACGCGTACCGTTACATAATCGTGGTGGATTCAAATTACGCAGGAGAATAATAGGTGAACCAATCTTTAATCGAAGGTTATGTGGTGGCATTCCAGGTATATCTAGTGAATTTAAAAATTCAATTGGAAAATTTACACTATCATTTTCATCAACAACAGTATCGATTGATTTAAAAGACATCAGATCGCCTGGTAACAACTGTTGTATTTGGAAGTTAATTTCGTCAACATCAACATTTTTGGCTGACAAAATAGCCCGATCACTGAGCCAGTTATGATGCAAGTAATTACTCTGTATATCCGGAAAAATACTCTGAATCAATTCATTTTTTCCCTGAAGAACAGTGCAGAAATTGTCTGGCAGTTTAATGCATTGCGTATTTGGTTGCAGTTCTATTTTACCGTTCCTAATATCTAGTAATTGTTCAGAAAATATTTGTGCTGATGGATCATTTTGCAATTGTACGCGCATGTTTATGGCCAATCGAAGTGTTTCAACACTTCGCCATCAGAATGATTGTTTTAAACATGCATTTTAATTAAAGATTGTTGAACAATGAAGCACTAATAATTAAAATGCAAGAAGAATTCCACTGTATTACTTTTACTATAATATGAATTCAATTTATACTTCAGTCTAAATAATACGTGGTCGGCTTTGCTAATACCAAAAATTGAAAAAGTAAGAACAATTGAATTTCATTGTATTGCGTTTACTACGAAATAAATTTAACTTATACTTTAGCCTCAGCAACACGTGGTGGTTATGCCATTAAATTGTAGCTTATGTGAAACGTTGGTACTTTTAACACAGCGCCATCTGTTAGAATACTTACCCAATCCAGTCAACAGATATCGCCATCTGTTAGAATCGGTTGGAGCTAACAGATAATTGTGATTGTCAAATAATGAACAAATAATTTGTTCCTTCTTAATACCTTCCTTCTTAGTATAAACCCTTTATGATGTATAATAAATCCTCTAACTTCAGTGATACAGATTCTGGCTTCCTCAGCTTAAAGGAAAGATTTTTTTTTTTTTTTTTAAATGTTCTATATTCCGCACATGAAGTTGTCATGAGATTTATTCCGTCATTGATACATTTGTCTGTTGCAATAATTCAAAATTCATTTACAAAATGAAATCAGTTTCAGAAAATTTATTAAATAATGATAAGCATTGTAGCTGAAGTGAACGATAGCTGAGTTGATGATAGCTGACGTAACTTGATACGTACATG